>NC_056744.1:1220256016-1220431016 GCF_019279795.1 Protopterus annectens
GAGAAGTAAAACAGTATGCATGCACACATTAGTGTTTATGCTAAATGGGGCAAGAAAGCCAGGTAATGGGACATTGGAATGGCTGCAGGGGGACTCTAGTGCCATATTTTGGATGTCTGTTCTTCAGTTTGCAGTTGAAAGCTGGTATCCCACAATTACATCGGAGTGAGCGGGGTTACATAATTATGTATGCAAATTTTAGGCTAATCAGTGTACAGATTTGTAAATAGTTTTCATGGGCCTTGTCCAGATTTTTGATGTTTCCAGGTTGAGATGCATGGTAGTAAGTGTGAATGACCACAAAATAAGACACACAAACACACTCTATCACACAAACACACATACACTCTTTCACACAAACACACATATTTTCACAGTTGTCAGGACCAGGATTAGAACTCCTACCTAACCAGTTTGTTACACTATATTATTATGCAGTTATCATGTGCACCACAGAGGTTATATGTTAAACAACTGTCCAAAGATATGTTTGAAGGTGAGTGACATCAGCAGCAGTGCTAAAGTAGGGGTAAGGGAAGTGTAGTAAGTGTGAATGACCACAAAATTAGGTGTCTACAAAGACACACACACTCTCTCACACAAACACACACATTTTCACAGTTGCCAGGACTGGGATTAAACTCCTACCTATTTTGCTATACTATAGTATTACACAGTTATTGCAAGCGCCACAGAGCTTATATGCTAAAGAGCTGTCCAAAGGTATCTTTGAAGGTGAGTGACATCAGCAGTAGTGCTAAAGGAGGGATAATGTAAGTTTAGTGTGTGTTGGAATGGCCACAACCACATTCATCTAGAAACACACACTCACACAACTTAACATTTGACAGGACTGAGATTACAACTGCTACATGGATACTTATTTGGACTGTAGTGTTACACAGTTATCACAAGCACCACTGAGACTATAGGGCTGGAGGCTAACCAAAGGTATTTCTACAGTGAATGACATCAGCACATCATGATATGTAGGCCATTGGGATGTGTACTGGGTGGGAAAGGACTCATAATGGGATTCTCTCTGTCACTGTCTGTCTTTCTCTTCCCCACATCTCTGTGTGTGTGTTTGACATATTATATTATGTTGGCCATTATGTTGGCCTTAGATATGTGTGAGTATTCCATCCAATGTGTGTGTGTGAAGTATCAATGATGTACACTTTAGTGTGTGTGTGTGTGTGTGTGTGTGTGTGTGTGTGTGTGTGTGTGTGTGTGTGTGTGTGTGTGTGCGTGTGTGCACACATAGCTGCAAATATCTGATATCTGTAGTCCACTGTGTTGTGAGACATGGGGTTCATTTCTCTAAGTGTAGCAGCATGCCCAGTCTTCTTCTTCTTCTTTCGGCTTTTCCCAGTTAGGGGTCGCCACAGTGGATCACCTGTCCGCTCATGATTGGCAGTGGAGTTTTACGGTGTCAAGTTGCCAGCCCGGCGCCCAACCTTCCACAGAAGGCACACACATGCACACACTCACACCTAGGACCAATTTAGAGTGTCCAATCCACCTACAGCATGTCTTTGGGATGTGGGAGGAAACTGGACACCCGGAGGAAACATACGCAACCACAGGGAGGACATGCAGACTCCACACAGAAGGCACCCCAGCCGAGAATCGAACCGGAGAACCTCTTGCTGTGAGGTGGCAACGCTAACCGCTGCACCACCATGGCTGCCCAGCAGCATGCCCAGTATAACATTCTATATTGAGTGTGTGCATCCATTCCAGGGAGGGTTGGACTCCATTTCAGGGTTTTGTGAGCTACAACTACACCTAGCAAACTGTTTCTGCAGGATATCTGTAGATAGATTGTCAATATGGAGACACAATGGGCATAACATACAGGGGATACTGTGACTATTGCTGTCTGTGCTGCTTGTGTGACATGTTTGGTTGTAGCATAGAATTTTTGACATATGTACTGTTTTACACTGTGACATATCATGACAACTACTGACAGTTATCATTCTTTGCTCACAGTTATTTACTAGGGTAATACAGGATGAAGGAAGCTGAGATCAATATCCTGAGGCATATAGACTACACATTCTGACACACACCTGCCATTGTGGAGGGGTAGCTACAGACAATAGGCTACTGGTTCTGTGTAAATGGTGCAGCACCTTGTTAGTGTGCTGGCTGGGGATCCCCTTCTTGTGTTTTTTCAACTGCACAGAATGGCCATATCCTGCCGGGGCCATACCTCTCAGCTGTACAGCTACACCCAGGTTATCCAGAGGCAGGACTCATATATCTGGTCAATTTACCTTCACATTGTGGTTTACAAGCAGTTTTGTGGCTATTCACTTATGGGTTTGCAGTCAGGGAGTAGTATGGGTGGACATAAAAGTTTCAGACTTCACACAGACCATGACATCCCTCTGTTATTCTCTCCTCTTCCTAACATTATGTAAGCAATATCTCAGACGTATCCCTATAGTTGGCCTTTATTCCAGTAGTATTTATGGCCTGGTCCTCAGTCCTTGCAGTAGGACATGGGGAGGCAGGCTACTGGCATTAGTCAACATGGCCTTGTTTTCTGTTTACTGTGTTAGGCTGTTAGTTGGGAGCCCGTGACATTCCGTACATTGACACTATAGGTGAGGCATGGGTCCTTGCCAGAGGACTATAAGCCATTTGAGAGTGCTGCAGGCTATTTGTTACTGCATTTCTACGTGGGATTGTGGGGGGGGGGGGTGCACACCTGCAGACTTTAAACATTTACAATGACTGTACTGGTATTCCAGTTACTCTGTTGGCTTTCATTTCATATTGTATTGTGACCTATCATGCAGAAATGAGGCATATCAGTAGAGTACACATGTTAGATCTTAATGGCATAAATTTCAGTTTCAGACTTCTTACCCTTCAGAACTAGAATACAGCTGCCAGACCTGTTGTAGTATGTCTGAGTAGGTCTGGTGGGGGGCTGTTCACCATTGCTGTCATTTGGGGGCCTTAGCTCGGCCTTTCTTTATGGTCATCTACACCTGTCCTGCTGGTTGAGGCTGGTGGTGGGTATGTGACCCTCATTGACATCCATGTGTGTGACCTATTGACACCCACAGTTATTTGGGCTATCACATGTACTGCGGTGGAGGTTGTCACCTTGTGTAGTGCTACCTAGTATGTTGACACCAGTATCTGTTGTGAATTTCCTGCTGTCCCATATAGCTGTCTGCAGCTATCCCTTTCAACCACCTAATTCCCTTGCACGCTTGCATCCATATCATACATACAACTATGAGAACATACTACTCCATTCAGTAATTGATAGGAAGGGCTACTTACCTTGTTGCTGGGCCAGTATTAAGGATGGTTCTGGAGGGCTGACTATGTTGGATGCACGTAGTACACTCCCTATACATGTAAAGCACAGGTATTGTCATGTTTGACATCCCTTTTACTGTATATGAGAGTTGGAGAGAGGTATCAGTCCCTGGGTCCTCACAGTGTCAGTGTGTGTGCTATGCATTGCCTGTTTGCCAAGGCCTGGGCATACTGGGCACACCTCGTTCTGCCTACAGGAGCAGGCTCAGGATGGTACTCCTCTGAGTCCCTCTGCACTTGTGCTGGCCTTGGCAATGGTGGGGGGGCTGTGTGGCCCTGCCCCGTGCTGTTCCTGGTGCAGCTGTTTCCACAGGATCTTATTGTGTAGCATGGCACATACTAAGAACATTTGTGCACATATAGCTGGAGAGTACTGCAAGGCTCCACCGGATATGTCAAGGCAGTGAAACCATGACTTGAGCATCCCAAACACATGCTGTACAATGATCTTGGTTTGTGTGTGTGTGCCTCATTATGGTGTTCTTGTTTGTGTGTGTGTGTGTGTGTGTGTGTGTGTGTGTGTGTGTGTGTGTGTGTGTGTGTGTGTGTGTGTGTGTGTGTGTGTGTGTGTGTGTGTGCATTTCTGATGGATGTCATCAGCCACGGCTCCAGTGCATAGCCAGCATCCCCCACTAGATAGCCATATGGGATGTCCCCACTGGCAAACGCCTGATACAGCTGCGAACAATGCCAGATGTGGGAGTCATGATAACTTCCAGGGCTGCCAGCACGCACATTCACAATAATGCCCTGGGTATCACACACAACCTGGCAGTTGATGGAGGGAAGCCCTTGCGGTTTATGTAGACCCTACCCCACTCACTGGGTGGTGCTTTGATGTGGATGCGCGTGCAGTCTATGGCACCAACTACCTCAGGGTATTCTGCTATATGGTAGAAAAGACACATACTTCTGGTCAACACCTCATGGATGTTGGTGGAATAAATGTGCTCATTGGCATGTGGTGTCATGGCATACAGGAACTGGTGGAGTACCCTGGATGCTGATGTCTGTGAGACCCCCCCATGATATCCACAGTTGGTGTTTGGAAGGTATCTGTGGCTAGTATTCTTAGGCCTAGACATACATTGGTATCCACTCGGATGGGTTCCCCTCTATTAGTTTTGTGTGTGAGGTGTGGCCGGCACAGTTCAATGATTTGCTGTAGAATGTCCCTGTCCACCCTATAGTGCTCCACTATCTCCATCTCATGTAGGCCCTGGTAGGTTACCCTGGGTCTGTAAATTCTTCTCCTCCTCCTCACTGTGGGTTGTTTGTCAGCATTCTCCTCCTCACCACCCACAGTCTCTAGCACATATTGATGGAGTAAAGCAGCAGCAGCCTCTAACATTTTTAGTTAGTTTTGCCAGTTAAAAATCCCCCATCTGTATATACCGGGGGTGTAGAGTTTGTGGGAAAAAGCAGTCTGAAAGGTGTTTGCATAGTTTACAGTAGCTTGCTGGGCTGCACCATGTGTAATTGACTGATTCTGATACATTCTACCTGCCAGCTATGCTAGTTCTCCTTGATTGCCTTCCTACTGCTGTTTCCCTAAAGAGCAGTCTGAAAGGTGTTTGCATAGTTTACAGTAGTGTCCTGGGCCGCTCCATGTGTAATTGGCTGATTCTGATACATTCTACCTGCCAGCTATGCTACTTCTCCTTGATTGCCTTTCTACTGGTGTTTCCCCAAAAAGCAGTCTACAAGGTGTTTGCATAGTTTACAGTAGTGTGCTGGGCTGCTGCATGTGTAATTTGCTGATTCTGATGCATTCCACTTGCCAGCTATGTTAGTTCTCCTGCATTGCCTTCCTACTGCTGTTTCCCCTACATCCAGTCTGCAAGGTGTTTGCATAGTTTATAGGGGTCTATATTACATGATCATAGTTTCAAAACTTCAAATCTGATATGGTTGACACTATATAATCAAAGTTTTTGAAACAAAGAAAATGTAATAAAACACAACAACCTACAAAAACAAACTATTTAAATGTTCTAAGCCGGGGGCAAGTCCCCCTGCCCCCCCAACAGGAGGGCTTTGCCCCCACACCCCCGCTACTTAAATATACCAACTCCGAGATTGCACTACAGTGCAGAAAAGGGAAATCTTCACTTTCCGTGCAGTATGGACATCTCTGTTAAAAGATTCGAAGTTTCAAGACTTCAATCATATGGTGTCACCAATATCAAAGTTTTGAAACTTCTATCTTCTGATAAAGACCTGTTTATAGTAGTGTGTTGGGCTGCTGCATGTGTATTTGGCTGATTCTGACACATTCCACCTGCCAGCTATGCTAGTTCTCCTTGATTACCTTCCAACTGCTGTTTTCCCTTTCCAGTTCCTCCCTATTTAAGCCCTGAGGCACACCACGCATACCCACTGCTCAAATGTAAACAGTGCTGCCATTTCCTTTTTATTTTTTTTTTGTTTTGTTTAAAACCTGGTGCTCTGTGCACACACCCATTTAGGCTATGTACACACTGCTCAGGCACATCTGACACTCCCCCTTCCTTAGCTGTGCTTAGCTAAGGGCAAACACAGACCACAGAGCTCCAATAAGCTTACAGCATGCATGACACACCCCCTTATGAGGTCATCCACCTCTTTTACTTATACAATGGTGTTACTGCACCTACATGGTTGGGTGCAAGCTAACACTGAGAGGAAATCTGTGATTCAGTATCAGTCTCCTCATTTGCATAAACCAGATTGCTAATTCATAGTTACCACACTCACACTGAGCCTTCCCCCTTAGCAACCACTATTCCCTGGTATTGTTGTCTTATGCATGCCATCGATTATTATGGCAAAATGCAGATTTGGGTATAAAAGCTTATTTCCCCTTTTTTTTATTTTTGTGATGATCCCGTTTGCACACCGCTGCCCTACACTTAAACGGCCGAGTTTGGCCAAAAAAAAATTAAACTTGTTTTTTATAACATTTTAGCCATTGTTCATGCCAATGGCTATATATTTGGCCATTGGCATGCCTACTACATAGAATACATGCTTTCTTTTGAGCTGTCATGCCTCTGATTTGTAATTTACAGAAATGTATTCGATTAGTAACCAAATACATTTCTGGAGGTTACACTATTCCTGCACAGATGCCTGCCTTCTTCCTGGATCGCTACTTCACCTCATTTGCATGTTTTTTTACCGGCAAATATGTGTGCATGGGTGTAGGACACTGTATTAAATGTACAGTGTTGCAACACCCTGCAGATCAACATCTGAATGTTGAGCACAGCACATGCTCTGGTGATTACCCCAGAGTGGACTAAACCAATGGAAAATGTTTTCACAGGAGGGCAAGCCCCTTACACCCTCAATGTGGTGGGCTGCAACCCCCACACCCCGTGCTAATTACATATACTAATTCCAAGATTGTACAATCCCCATGGAACAGAAATATTCCTATGGACATTGTCAATTTTGCACAACTGTTGACCCCCTCTTTGTGTTGACCTACAGGGTGTCGAATTACTTGCCATTCACTCCAGTGCTCAACACCCATATATACACACACACACACACACACACACACACACACACACACACGTGTGTGTGTGTGTGTGTGTGTGTGTGTGTGTGTGTGTGTGTGTGTGTATGTGTGCATGGCTATGTAGTATGTACATGTCTGTGTAGGTGTGTGTGTGTGTGTGTATATATACACATATAATATATGTCTATATACCCATACATCCCTAAAAACATCTTTCCAAAGTTATTTTCTATGCAGATCAAACTATAATACATAAATATAGGAAAAAAAACTAAAAAAGTTGCTTAAGTTCAATCCACCATTCTTTATACATTGTACAAAATACATCATTTTACCAAATTCATTTAGTAGCCCCATATACTACTGAAAACTATTCCTAACTCCTCCACTTCCAACACTTCTCGAAAATTATATATTTCCCCAGTATAAATTATTACACCTAACAACACTGCGTTTATTCATTTTGCCTTTCTTCAAAAACTCTAACCTTCCATAACTATACCATTTCATGCATTCTTTTTTAATAAACATCCCCACTGCTGTATAATCACCTTTCACTTGTCCTTATTCAGTTTCAGTCTTGTTTGTATCATATCCTCCTCCACATAATTTATAACATTTCTCATCTAAATTACTAAAAACTATTAGTAATTTTATCCCTTCAATCATTTCCCATCCAGCCTTCTCTACTGTATTATTTACTTCTATCGATATCCTGTTTGTAAATAAACCAAATAATATCCATTCATTAGACACCCTTTCTTATTTATTTACTCAACTATCCATCTACAATTGGCATTACAGAAGAAAATTCTTATGCAAATTGAAAAAAATGCACTTTTTCACACATCCATACTCTTCTAATATTTCCAGTAACAATCCATATCACATGGATTCAAAAGCCTTAGATATTACACAACTCATTATTTTTCTGTTTTTACCATCCCTTATGATTGAATCAGCCTTCCCAATTAATAATAAATCTTTAATATTTTCATTCTACCCCATATATTTCCTCTTCCATCACCTGCATTAATACTGTTCTTATTCGTATCTTGCACAATTTTCATGAACATTTCTTAATATCTATTCTATAGTACAACCAGCCTCCATTTTTGTAACTATTCTATTTCATTTCTTCTAAATAAATCTAATTACAAACTCATACATTTTCTTTTCAGTGAAACATTCTTTTAATCATTCATTCAACATTTTTACAAACAGTACCTTTTCTTCTTATTTTAATGTCTTACGTTATAATGAACCAACTCTTTCGTATCTGGCACTGTACCGACTTTTAGAAGCTTCGGTGGTGAGATAATTTCCTCTACACAACCTTCTTCTTCTAGTTCATACATGTTCTGCTTCCCCAAAACTCTTTTTCTTTATTTTTCTACTAGTAAAAGTACCACTTGTTTGTGCTTCTACTGCTTTTATTATAGCTACATGTGACCTATACATGTTCCTGTCTATGCATTTTATTTCTGCTGCTAATTCTTCTTCTCCTCGCTTTACAGCCATGCTTAAGCAAAGAGTAGTTCCTTTTCAGTTTAAGCAAAAATATTTGCCTTAATTTCCAAATCTTCATTTTCTTCTTGTTTCTGTCAACTATTTTCTTTTTTATTTCCATTATCTTTTCAACATCCAACCCTAGCAAACTGTTACATTTATTACCACTCTAGTGTATTGTTTCTTCTTTTGATTATCCCAAACTTTTTGAATTAATATAAATTATTTTCAAACTTTTCTTTAAATGTAATGACAAATGAGTCCAAATTTTATACCACTCCCTCATGTTCTAAGGATCTTCCCACAATCTACTTCTGGATAATTTTCCATTTGCTTTTTTGCCACTTATTATTATTTTCAACAAATCTTGCCCAGATTGCAACATAATCTGGAGAGCCTATTATATAACCACCACTTTCACATTCTTCCAATATTTTGAACACACAAAATAATACATTTGTGTACCAACTAACCTTTTTATATATGCATGTGATATTTATTTCCCAATCACCAAACTTTTCCATTTTTCTGTCTATTTTTCTTTTAATTTTCTTCCTAACTTTCCTCTTTTTTTCTTAAATTACAATTAAAGACATCAACCCAGAGTATATTAGTTATTATTAATGCAAAATGGCAGATAACATCAGGTAACTTTTTCCCATCGCTCACCTTTACTGTAACATATACTGCTATTAATCTAAAAGGCTCCTTATCATCTTATCATTAAAATAATGTAATATGACCATTTTAGCATGTTAACAGTTATAATATCATCAAGTTTATGTCTAAATACTTTTCCCCAAGTATGGGTGGCCCCGGTGGTGCAGCAGTTAGCGTTGTCGCCTCACAGCAAGAGGTTCTCCTGTTCGATTCTCGGCTGGAGAACCTTCTGTGTGGAGTCTGCATGTCCTCCCCATGGTCGAGTGACACTAAAGACATGCAGGTAGGTGCGAGCGTGAATGGGCATGCCTTCTTTGAAGGTTGGGCATCGGGCTGGCAACTTGGCACTGTAAAAATCCACTGCCAATCATGAGTGGACTGGAGTTCCGCTGTGGCGACCCCAAACCGGGAAAAGCCAAAAGACTTTATGGGCATACCTGAACATTCTCATTCACAATCAATTAAAAAAAAACCTTGCCAACACACAACACTTCACATTTACACTTTATCTCATTAATATAGCTAACATCCAATAAACACAGATTATATTGTGTTTATCTTTCATTTCATAATAACAACCTTATTTCCTCATTCTTCAAGCTGTTTACATGACCATATACTAGACAGAGACATTACTTATGTTTACATTTGATTCTCCCCTTTTTATTTTAATAATACTTACACATGTCCATCGAGCTTTTTTTCAGATATATCCACAATCCCCTTTTGCCTCCTTCCAGTATTGTAAGTGGGATTTATTTATACTTTTTATGATCTCCATTTCTCCTCTCCTTTTAGCAATGCATACTTTTTCAGTGTAAACGTTTGCTGCGTCTTTTCCTCAGGTTGCCTTTCTCTCTCTGTTATCTCTTCTTCTTCCTATATCACAGTGTTATGTGAAATGTCATTTTCTTTTAATGTGCTATTTTGCACTTTTTCATTTGTACCCTTTTTATTTTACTCTTTACCATCAAACCAAAAATGTCCTATCACTTTACAATATCTAGAATACGATTTATAGCCGCACCCTAGATCACTTTCTCCCCCACTAAGTACATCTTTTATCACAACTGCTTACCAGGCAATTTGCTTCTCCACAGAAATAACAGTTTTTAACTAGCTCAAATAATGTAGCATCTCTTTCAAATTATTCTTACATAAAAATAAAAATGGCAAATTTTCAAGCATATCACTCATCACTTTCAAATTTGCGATAATTTCTATCCTCCAGTCCATATTCCCCTGTTATCAATGCTTGTAGTTACAAAAAAACACAGTCTCAATGTTATTGCTAACAATTATATATTTTCATTTCAGCTGAAGATTCATTTCTGAATTGTATATCCAGACTTTTCTTTCTCATGACAATCAACTTATGTGCAACATACATATTTACCACAGTTGTTCCCCTTTCTTTTTATTAAATTGAACACAAATATTTTGTTTAACTAAAAATTCCTGAGTGTTGCATCCAAAAAGGGCATTTGCCTAAATGAATTATTAATGCTATATAGTTTATTGAAAAAAAAACACAACTGTATAATGTCATCTTTTGTGAAATATCTGTTGAAGTTTTTCAGTCAGTAACTTTATATCTCACCCCCCTTTGCAATGCTACACTATTTTCATAAACATTGTGCTGAGAGCAACAGCAGTGCAGGTTTTACTGTATTCTGATAAGTCTATCTTTCAGGAGCAGGATAAACTGTAAAATTCCCTTTGGGAACAGCAGTGTCTTGCTGTGTCTCGCATTCAGACTGCTGGGTACAGTCTCAGCCTTCACACATCATCTGCTCTACAATGCCCTTTTGTTGGTCCTTTCTCCTCAGAGGAAATATGAAAAGAGTAGGGGAATTTGTATGTTGTCCTTGCCAAATTTCCCAAGTTAGTAGGAATGCCACCTCAGGTCTGCACTGAAAACAGGCCACGCCCAGTTATTTAAGCAATAACCAATGACGTGGTGTGGAATATTGAAGATTTACCCACAGTTGGCATGGTTTGATCACAAGGGTGAAGCTCGAGTGCTTAAATAAAGCCAACCGTGGGTAAATTTCAATATACCACAACCACAGAGTTGGTTATTGCTATTATACAATGACATTATTTAAGAAAAAAATACTTACTTTTTGTAAATAATGCCTTTGTATAATGGCGCCATACTGTTCATCCATGGCTGGTGGTATCCTGCTGCCTTGTTTTGATGTACTGTGCATGCGTATGAGACTTGCGTTCCCACACATACCCAGTACATCAATGCTTTGAAAAGGGAGCAACAGAGAAAAGAAAGTATCTGTTGCTCTGTTTTTGTTTTCTTTTTCTTTTTTTTCATTAAAAAAAAAGTTTGGGGTACTTTAGGGCTAATAGAGAGACAGAATGGAGGAAATGCAAAGAAAATCGGGTATGTGTCTTTAGTTTTAAATAACGTACCTGATTTCCTTTCTATTTCCTCCATGCTGCCTCTCTGGTATGTCCGGAGTCTGGAATTTACATTTTTTTAGTTTTTATTGAAAAAAAAAAGTTATAGAATATATGAACGGAAAGAAGTTCGGGTGACCGGACCTTTTTCCGTTGGTATATTCTGGGATTTACAATGGGCACGCCGGTTGGGCTGGCCAATCAGCGTGCATGTTTTAGAATATTAATGGCCAGTCATTGTATAATGTAATGTAGTGGACAGTAAGTGAAAATGTGTGCCATTCTGATTTCGTTGCACATGTTCTGTATTGTACTGCAGCAAATCTATAATACCTTCATGTTTGTAGCTTTGCTCTTTTTATGTTTTTTGGATTGTAACAGAAAAAAAAATTATATATTTTTGGCAGCTTTTCTCTTTTTTTGTTTTTTGGATTGTAACAGAACAAAATGCATATTTTTGGCATAGTCCACATACACAGTTAGCAAATATATCTGTAGCACCCCCCTCCAAAAAAAAAGAGAGAGCGAGAAAGAGAGAGAGATACTAGCAACCCTGAACACCAATGGCTTTTTTTTCTATATTGTTCTGAAGCTTGGTAATTGAAATCGGTCAGGATGCAGCTACACCATTGTATGCCACAAGTTACAAATAAAAGACAAAGTAAAAGCTTGGAATGCTAACTCCTGCAGTGTGTTATAGAATAAGCTAGCACCAAACAATTTCAGACTGCTGATTGTGCTGGTGGTATTTCACCTTTAGCCACTGGTTGCTTTTGAACTCCCACAGACAGATCATGACCTCTAACTGCTACCTCTGAAGTCTCAATAAAAATGTCACAAACAGCTGTTTCAGCCACTAGACTACCAAATGGATGCACTTCTAAAGAAAGAGCTGCAATGGTGTAGTGACACTCTTACATAAATCAGAATATCATCCTATTAACATTTGTAACCACTTTCCTAACCGATAATACATAAGCACCAACTACTCGTGTGGTGTTCAGGTGGCAAGAACAGCATTTGACATTATCGTGTCTATCGCAAACTGTAGAAATATTGAAAATGTTCCCAGATTTTTAGCCTCCTGTCCTCCCATTATTTTAGGTTTCCGCCATATGTCATGCACCACCATGTTGACATGAATGTGACAACTTGGTTACTCAGCAACTTAACAAATGCAGTGAACTTATTCCAGACTATGCGAATATTTTTGAGGTGGTTGACAAGTTTGAAAAAAACATTGTGCAGCATAAGCAACTTTAGTGTTAGTGAAGGAATACTCAGTGCTGCTTGCAGTGGTAGACCATACTAAGGTGGGCCTTACATTGTCCAAAAAATCAGTGACTCCCAGAAACCAGTGTAAAGCAAACACCATTCGGTAAATCCCTGAAGAACACTGGAAAGCACAGAGGGGAGAAGAGGATTAGAATTTGTTAATTAGTATCAATTAGTGTTCATGTATGTAAGTATATATGGAGTATGTTTTCTATGTTTCTAATAAAGTCTTAGTCATGAATAGCAAATAATAAAGGTGTAACTGTACTAAAAAACAAACTTTTTTTGGCTCCTCTTCTCTCCTCTGTGCTTTCCAGTGTTCTTCAGTGGTTTGCCAATTGGTGTTTGCTTTACACTGATTTCTGGGAGTCACTTGTTTTTTTGGTTTGTGTTCATTTTGCCGAGTTTCCCATGGCTTGTGCACCTGAGGATGAGTTGCTGGATCTAACCTTGCATTCCACCCCCAGTTCTTGTGATAAAATCTTGAAAGACTTTGTAATGACAGAGGGGGAAATGCAAAAATCACTGGCAGTACTGACAACCAGATTAAAGGACATTTACAAGGTTCCTTTGTCTCCTGTTGATTCCAATGATTTTTCAGATGGAGGGGAAACCATTATTCATATACCAGTACAAGGTGAGACACTTTATGCAGTTTTCCACAAGGATGTTAAATCACTGTTAAATAGCAATTTTGATCCATTCTCTGGCAGTGGAATCCAGTCAGAGAGACAAGTTTGGAGAAGCAATGCGTCTAGCCTCCTAGAAAAACTAGAGAAGGCCTTAAAATGTTATCAGGCAATAATGGTTGAAAACAAATATTTTGAACGCTGCATTAAGTTGGATAGTGTTCCTAAGGGATTAAGGTTTTTTTAAATGCTCAATGGAGTAACACAGGATTGTTCGTATTTTCAAGAATTGGTTGCAGTTTTCAACAATGCTAGTAAAGAGTTTTTAAAGTTACTTATTAAAAATAACAACAATATCTTGGAGCAAATGAAGGTTTTCCTAACGGAATTAGACAACTTGGTTACTCAGCAACTCAACAAATGCAGTGAACTTATTCCAGACTATGAGAATATTTTTGAGGTGGTTGACAAGTTTGAAAAAAACATCGTGCAGCGTAAGCAACGAAAGTGATGCATGATGTTATAGGTTCATAGGTTCATAGGTTCATACTAGGCTATCTGCCCTAGGGCATTTATAAGCCTAGCCAGAGTATGTTTGACTTTCGCCACCCATTTTAAATTAATTTTGCTATGCCCTTTTTCGAGGTTAGTATACTGTGCCTCTGTCTAACAGTGACACAGAAGTGATACCCGGGGTAAACCTATGATCTCCCATCCACTCATCAAGATTCCTCTTGAAGAGAGTCAATGAGGGACTCTGCCTAACCTGGACTGGGATTTTATTCCAGAGTAAAGGGAACCTCTGAGTTATGAATCTGTCCCTCCAGCATGTCCTATTTATTTCAGTGCTGAGGTTCAAGTCTCTCGAGCATGTAGCTCGATGGGATTTGGATTTTCTGAGGTGCAGCATGTCCATTAATTCCGGGTTGGACATGGCTTTATACGTCAGGCAAAGATTGCCTCTGAACAGGCGGTATGCCACTGAGTAGAGCTGGAGTTTCTTTAACTGAGCAGCATATGGCATCTGTTTGAGCCCTTTGATCCTCTTGGTGAGGTACTTTTGGGGTCTTTCCAGTTGCTGCAGGTGTTTGGTAAGGTACATCCCAAAAGGGGCATTGTACTCGATTATGGGCCTGATGAGGGATGAGTAAAGAGGCACGATGACCTCCCCTAATCTACATGTGAATCCCTTCATGATTAGGTGGGCTATATAAAATGTTTTTCTAACCACTTTGGCCACGTGGTTGTCAAATGAGAGATTGCTATCAACTTGGGCCCCCAGGTCCCTAATTACTTCTTCTGTACTCAATGGATTACCACCTATGTGGTAATTTGTGGGCACTTTGTTTTGCCAAAGGGATGACTATACACTTTTGGCGTTTAGCTTGAGGCCATGGCTCTGGCACCAGTTGTCTGTTTCTATGAGGCCCTTTTGGAGGATGCTTGTGTCGGCTGGAGAGTTGATTATGGCACCCAGTTTGCAGTCATCTGCGAACTTGGTCAGCCACAGTCCTTCCATGTTGGCCTGTACCTCCGGGAAATATATACCAAACAAGAGAGGTCCCAGGACTGAGCCTTGTGGGATGCCACTTGTAACTGGTTTGGAGTCTGACATGGCTCCAGCAATTCTAACCATGTGGGTTCTGTCCTTGAGCCAGTTTGCAACCCATCTAGTGACATAGGGGTTTATATTTAAGCTGGTGAGCTTATCTATAATGCCCGAGTGGGGTATTGTATCGAAGGCTTTTGCGAGGTCCAGATAGGCTGTGTGGACCACCTTCCCTTCGTCAATGGCCTTGGTGACTGTTTCAAAGAAGTCAACCAGGTTTAAGAGGCAGGATCTGCCCTTAACAAAGCCGAACTGGGTAGGATCCAGTGTCTTTAGGTCCCCAATATCTTTATTTATGAGGTCCATGATGATCCTTTCCATAGCTTTGCAGACCAAGTTAGTCAGGCTTATGGGGCGATAGTTTCCAGGGTCCGTTGAGGCACCACCTTTGTGGAGAGGGACCACTGTTGCTGTACGTCACTCTTTAGTTAGTGCATATGAAGCAGGCAATGCTTATGCCAAAGACATTGTCAATAATAACATAAACATTTTTGTTGACCCCAACAAAGATGCAACAGATGATGGGACTGAAAATAGAATTACAATGTCAGTTTCCAGTACAGGAGGTGTAGACATAACTAATTCAGTTGTTGTCCCTTTAAAATCAGATGAAAAACAACTAGGAAATGATGCAACCCACCAAAGTATTATAGGAAGGTCAATTGGAGCCACGGTTGAACCTGCATCTAAGGTGGATATCCTGGAGCTTCCTTTGCATTTTCCGAATTCCATTGACAAGGGCAGTTCTTTTAAACTTGCAAATTCTTCAACAAAAACTATGTTTGAAACAGGAGCAGCAGTTATTTTACTCAGAGCAGGGGAATAAGTTGAGCAAGGAAACGTTAACCGCTGATGACTATCCTTTAAGTTTCAATATTGCTGTCTATAATTTCCCAGATTTTAATATAACTAAATCCCATTGCAAATTATAGCAGTTAGGCTTTCATTTTTTACCTAGCAAAAGGGTGGATATTACAAGAACTCTTGTTGAATTAAAACTTTATACAAAAAAGTTAACTTTAAAATATATTATGAAAGATGTTCAGATAAAAAAGACTTTACATAAACCATTTGCTTTTAATCCAATATTGACACATACTATTAAGACTTTTGAATTGTGTTGTGAAAAAGATATTAGAAAATGTTTAAAAAATTAAAAAAAAACATGTTTATTATAATCTGAACCACGAAAGAGAAGAGCCCTAGCTGAATTTAGAAAGGATTTGACATTTATGAAGGCAGATGGGGGGGGGGGTTGTCATTATGAATGTGAGTAGTTATAACACTGTCATTAAGAAAATGTTCAAGAATGAAGAATAATATTTATCTGTATTAGGGCAGGATGTTTTGAGAAGTCATGTGTACATTCATAATGCTTAATACGGTCTTCTTATGTGTGCAGATATTGATCAAGAATTGTATATTTTTTTATATGTTGAAAATCCCAAAGTTGGAGTATTATTTGGTATTCCTAAATTTCACAAAAGTATTACCAACCTTCCTTTTAGACCCATTGTTTCTGTGCCATCTGACAGCAGTACTGAAGGCATTGCTTTGTATTTGGACCACATTCTCAATCCTTTGGATCAATCTTTACCATCTTATATTTCAAATTCATGGGAATTCTTAAATCAATTAAGATTATTCTCATTGAATGGTCAGATAGTGATGAGAATTTCATTATGTTTACAGTTGACATGGTTTCCTTGTTCATAAGTATCTCGCAAGGTGAGGGGGTGGAATACATCAGGAAATACTTAACTAAGTATTCTCAATTGAACGTAGGAACATTGGTACTTATATGTGTTTGTTAGAATTGTTGGTAGAAAATAGTTTTTTCATCTTTAACAACAAGTATTACAAACAGTTTAAAGGGGTAGCCATGGGGGCCACTATAGGCCCAGTGTTTGCAAGTTTGGTTTTAGGCTGGTGGGAGATGGAGATTTTAACTGGGTTTACCATGTATGATAAAATCATTTTTATCGATGTTTTGTAGATGATTTTTTTTTATAGTTAAGTTAAATGGTTTTAATATCCCTGAATTTATTGAAACTTTAAACAAAAGTTCTGGGTTTTTGAAGTTTATTTTAGGTGAACAAGGAAACAGGGTTTGCTTTTTAGATGTAGATTTAGGACGGGATTGTATTAACCAAAGTTTTAATGGTCGCATACATCATAAGGACACTTTTTGCAATAATTATGTTCATTTCAAAAGCAGTTCATCCGATGTATATGAAAAAGAATATTCCTCAGGGTCAATACATTATGGCTTCTCATATGACCAGTCTTGACAGTGACTATGAAAACAAGATATGTTTTATTACTAATTTATTTTGGGAAAGGGGTTACCCAGTTGATTTTTTGTGTAACACAGCTCAAGAAATTCATTTAAAAAGGTTAAGCAATTTTCCTCCCATTTTACTGAAAGGTTTTGTTAAAAAAAAGTAAAGTGACAACTGTGTTAGAAGACCCTAAGTTGGACGCTTGTCCTAGATATTGTTTGGATATGAGTATGGACAATATTGTTATAAAGAAGGTTGTTTGTGACAACTGGAAAGTCATTATAGGAAATGATGATGTGGTTAAGGTTTTAGGGGGTTCTCCAAGTTTTGTGTATAGGAAACACAACAGTATTAAATAGTTATTAGAACATGGTAAAACTAAGTTGGACCCCTCTTCATTAACACAAGAATCTTCTGGGATGTATAAATGTCATGGCTGCAAAGCATGTAGATATATTCATGAAGGCCCATATGTTTCTTTGGAACATTTAGATTACATTGTTACACTTACGTGTAGGTTTAATTGCAACACTTTTGGTGTAGTCTATATTGCATTTTGCTCAAGTTGTCCTGCATTTTATGTAGGTATGACCACCAAACATTTAAATAAGAGGATTCAAGAATACCTGTATGCTATTAGGGTCAAAAAAGAAAATAATGCCTTATATAAACATTTTGTGGTGTGTACTGGTTTCAAAAGGTTTATTTTTACCATATTGGATGTTGTTAAGGTTGATTTAAGGTCGTGATAATTATAGGAAGTCTGTAGAAAAAAAGGGAAGCTGAGTGGCAGATACACTTGGCTGCCAATATTCCCCCTGGACTTAACCACTATATAGACATCAAGACAGAAAATTAGCTATGTAGCCACATAGCAATTTATATTTGGCAATGTAGGGAGTTAAATCAGTTTCCTTTCACTTTTCTTTTTCTTTTTTTAGAAGGTATTTTGTTCAATTGTTTAAGGGTTAGAATTTGTTAATTTGTTAATTGGTATCAATTAGTCTTCAAGTATATATGTGGAGTATGTTTTCTATGTTTCTGATGAAGTCTTAGTGAGGAATAGCGAATAATAAAGGTGTAACTGGACTAAAAAACAAACTTTTTTGGCTCCTCTTCTCTCCTCTGTGCTTTCCAGTATTCTTCAGTGGTTTGCCAACTGGACCTTACATTGTATTGCTGGTCTTCCAGTTTTAATCCCTGATGTTCATACCTAAATAATGGATACAGTAAGTAGTGATATGCAGTGCAGTACACATTTACCCAATACGCAGTAAACAAAAAACATCAAATATATGCACCTGGGGCATCTCTAATGGAGACTGCCAGAACCCGTTGCAGTTCTGCTCCAATATCCAGCATCCAAATGTGGCCTAAGGATAACTATGATCCCCTGTGGAGAAAGGCATGGAACTTGTCCATCTCAGTTAATAGTGGTTTGGATGATGAACCACTTCCCATCTTCCTAAGCTGGGAACAGCAAGCATCATGTCAGTCACCAGGTGTCTGACCTGACTGCATTCTTTGCCCTGACCACTGACAGAATTTATGTCATAAATTGCATTAACCCAGGCGTGGGCATGATATTGCTATTCATATTTATCTTGGCTGATCATCCGCTGACCACAGAGATGGATGGCCTGCAATAAGATCTCATTCTATGCATGGCAAAATGTTCATTTCTATGGTTTGCATTTGACAAACATAATGATGTGTGAGGAAAGAATGATTTTTGTGAGGATATACATATTAGTAGCTTTTGTACACACAACCTAACGCACTGTACTGGCCTAGGTGCTGTGGTAGGTGCCTGTAATACACACACACACACACACACACACACACACACACACACACACACACACACACACACACACACACACACACACACACACACCTGCATAAACATAACCACTGTTCATATAACTTTTGGTACATTGCTGCCCAATATAAGGTGAATGGGTAGCTAGTATATATGGCATGTCTAGCTTGCGTTTGAAAGCTGCAGGCAAGCACCTCCATCAAAACACCATTGTTTAGTTTTATCTGTGTGATGATTGATTATAGCTGGCCTTGCACATGGAATGCTTTGACTACATAGATTTGTATGCATAAGCGGCTACCATAATTATCTACAGGGACTGAGGCAATGGGTATCCAAAGGAACATAACACATATAAGGGCAGACAGCCTGCAGGCACAGTACAGGTAACTCACCCAGTGACAGAGAGTTGAGTATTTCAGGGCATGTAGTGGCAAGCAACCATACAAACATATTCTGTGCTTTCTGTTGTATAGGAGTGTGACTGCCCAAATTGGTGACATTATGCAGTTTTTATGGGGATGCATAACAAGCTGTAATGCAGCTAGTGACAAGTAGCCAAATTAGATCTATTAAGGCTTAACATCATTTCCACCCCAGCTTTTGTACAATTGTTTTGTGGCCAGTAGGAGATAATAAATGTGACATCCTATAGCAGCATTTTAGTTGTGAGATAACTTTATTAATTATATTATCAATGTTCTGTCATAGGTGGCTTGTAAAACTTAATGTAGAGTCAAGGGTTAGGCCTATGAATGTGTACTAGTATACACAAGGAATAATATGGTTGTTATTGTCAGAGATAGTAAGGATGGGAAGTCGAGAAGGTCTGGGAAGGGAGGAAAAAAGCGTAACATATTTTTGGTTAATTTGGAGTTTATTTTGTTTAGGCCATTAACAAAGATCAGTGAAAGATATCTGGAGTTTATAGTATGGGACTGTGGAACATCTGTTAGCTTGTAGTAATGAAATATCAGTGTTACCAACTCGCATTCATACAGCACCTTGCTTAAGCAGTTTTACAAAGCAGTGTCTGCTGAAGGTAGAGCAGCTAAAAGCAAAGGTAGAAAATTAAGACATGCCTCTCAAAGAAGGAATACATATCCTGATAAACACAGTCTGTACACCTGCAAGCACCAAGTATTGCATTATCTATGGCATGATGATGCTATTGGCAGTAGATTGTGTTTATGTTGTGTAAATCTGAGCCTCTGATCATTGTACTTATGCTAATGTGGCACTATGTCACGAATGCCACTGAACTGCCCTTTCTATAATCATGCCTCTAGGTCTAGTCATGCTAAGAGGCTGTCATGGTTTCATACACACGAAAAAGCACTTGTGGAGCACACTGTGCATGCACAGTCATGTCAATGATTCCAAGAGGGATATCTTGCTACATAGGTTACTTCTGCAGCTAATGGGAGAACTAAACAGGAAATCTACTCTCACAGTTAAACATGACATATGCAGTGTGCACATCCAATACCTTTTTCACTCCTTTCTACCACTTTGACATGCCAACATTTTAAATGATACATTATGGACACTCTGAGATAGGTCACAGTATATTAATGCCTTATATTTGGTGACATGCATCTAAAAAGTCAACAGGCATGACTGAAACAGGCCAGCTATGTTTTTCTGGAATGAGACCTGCCTGTAATAGTACTGTGTGTGGCAGGGCACCCTGGTGGTGCAGCAAGAAATCAGAGATCTTCCTGTATTTGCCCCATAAAGACCACTGGAAACACCCACTTGGAGATTGCTGTGAGGGTCCCTAGTATAAGGGGCAGCAAAATTTCATATTCTCCAAAGGACTGAAGATAAAATTCTGTATTTTACATTCCTTTTATCTCCTCACAGGATTGTCACTGTATTGAAATAAACAATGTAAATGGCTTCCCATAGAAAACAGAGCCACTTTCCTTTTCATTACTCAGTATTAGCTTCATAAACCTGGAGCAAACCACCAGCAGAAATTAGGGCAACCACCACCCTTAAAGACTTTAAGAAATCTCTTAGGAAGCATGTAAAGAAAATTTCAGTATGTCATTGCTTTGAACTATATCTAAATTGATGACTACTTACTTACTACTCCTGAGTAAGACAACTGCTGTTTCATACATCCTATTACATGCCTTGGCAGCTATTCTAGGAATACTACATCTTTATTGACTGTTGCTAAATCTATCTTTAGCCTTTTTTCTTCTTTCTTCCGTAACTCTCTGTCAGGTATAGCAATGGTTACCTTGCTGTATATATATTTTTGTCCTTTTGGAAGCTCATCTCTTCTTTCTGTATTTTACTACTTGTGTGTTTAGAATTGATCATTACTATCATTTCTTTCTTTCATACTTTAATTTCCAGGTGCTAAAGTTTTTATTCTAGTTAGTGTTTTCACATTTCTTATGATCTTTGTTATTGCCTTATTTTTTTAAAGATGATCATCATTGATATTGTCTCATTGTTTTATGTGCTATCTGACAAGGTTGTGCCTGAAAACAGTCTTTTAACCACCATGCTTACCTCATTAACAAATGTATAAACAAATAAAGTCAATAAATAAATAAGTTGGATACCTGGTCCAGGCCTACCAGAGAAGTATCTGATGCCACTGGCATAGCCAGCTCTGGTGAGCAGTGCAGGATCCACTATGTTTATTTAAGGAGGTGTCACCCTGACCTTCTTAGGCATAGGAAGAAGAGGTTAGAGAAAAGGTATTATATAGCTGTCCTGAATAGTATGGTATGGCTTACATACATGTTATTAGCTGGTATATTTATTCAACAACTCAAGAGGCCAAAGAGTAGAATCATCCTATATATCAGAGGAGAATGGGAAGGCTTTCTAATCACAAGGATGTGTTTTACTTATATTTGATTTTACATTTGTTGACTGGGATAGTACGACTGGATGTATGTCCATTTTCAGAGGAGGCCCGGGGAGAAAATCTCCAGATAACACAGCTAGAACATAACAGGTATGAGTCAAATGTAGGTACTCACAATATACACAGTGTGTAATAGTATACAAAAACAACAGGTTGCAGCAAGCTATTACGAGCAAGCGATACGTAAAATATGAATTTAAATAAGGCATTGAATAAGTAGTGATTAATCAGGGTTAGTACAGGGACAAAGCCAGTGCTCTTTAAAATACTGTTTGAGGCCTTTTTTGAAGAGACTTAAAGAAAGTTCGAGGGTAAGGTTAGATAGAAGTGAATTCCAAGTTTTACCAATGACGTCGGCAAACAGGGAGTCACCGGCTGAGTTAATGGTTTTGTGGGTTTGGACCAACAGTTTATTGGATGATCATAGTTGCCTTGAATTATTGTATGGCTTTATGATATTTTTGAATGCTGGAGTATTTTCAGGGTGGTACAGAATTTTGTATGCTGCTGTAAGCTGATTGAACAGAAGTAGGCTAGGCAGTTCTAGCTGCCTGCGAAGACTGAGGTTTTGACAGTGATGTGTCCTATATGTTGAGCCTATGGCAAATCTGGCAATATGGTTGTAACAGTGAGACAGCTTACTAAGTTCAGTTTTGCTCAAATTGGAGAGTATGGGGGAGGCAAATAGAAGGGTAGAGAGTAGGTGTGAGCGGGCGATTGTAGTCCTGGCTAATGGAGTTAGAAAAGGTTTGTTTCTATATAATGAGCCAAGTTTCTTATTAACGGTGTTATAGTTTTATTGATATGCAGATCAAATTTGAGATTATTGTCCACTATTACTCCTAAAAGCTTAGTATGGTCATCTGGAGAGATAGAGGTACCGTTGTTGGATGTTATGGAGAAGGAAAATTGGGTGGATCTACTGGTGGCGGTAAAGGAGAGCAGTTTAGTTTTGTTATGATTTAACAACAGTCAGTGTTAAATGTGTTTTGTGTTACGGTTTGCAGGTCTGAAGGGGAGGATGCTATACAGATCAGGGCATAATCATCTGCATATTGAATGCAGGTTGCATCAAGGATGGCAGTATGAAGATTGCTGATGAAGACAGAAAAGAGTGGAGGACCTAGAATAGAGCCCTGAGGGACACCAAGGGTGAGAGGTAGCAGGGTGGACAGCTTGCTCTGCCATAATACAGCCTGTTGTCTATCATTCAGATAGGATAGGAACCACTGAATAACATGGTTATCTAAGGAGATGGATTTTAGGGAATGGATGAGTCATTTGTGGTTGACCATATCAAAAGCCTTTGACAGGTCTAGAAATAGGGCTGAAGATAGCCTGTTGTTGTTCCTATTTTGGAATATGGTATTTGTAAAAGAAAGGAGGGCAGAGGTCGTGCTGTGATGTGGCCTAAAGCCATACTGAGAGTTGACAATATTCTTTCTGTAATTCAAATTGTGTTAAGATTTTATATTCTATTACGCATCTGACAGGAGCATGCATGTTTGCCTCCTCGACTGGTAATTCAGGTTATGTTTAGATGTACAAATATTCATATTGCAGTTTGGATGCTATTCAGAGTATAAAGAATACAGTTATTCATTATTTCTGTGCATGATTTGTACAGTTTGATTATTGTTTATCTGCAGCTTTTAGACAACAGAATAGGTTAGAAAGGCAGGTGGCCACAGACTCATTGTAATGTCCGAGCACATTATAGGCAGATTAGTAATCCCAGCAGCAACTGTTATAGGTACAACTGCACATGTTAAGACAGCTGCATATATTCTGCATGTATCTACCTTGTTAAGATAGTGCATCATGGCATACCAGCCTTTCCATATTATACTCATGGAGTTAGTCAAATTTTAGATTTATACAGAAGTAGTTATATATTTGTACAATGTCATTACTAATGTGTTTTACAGATTAATTATATTGATGTTATGCAAATGTTTTTTTTCTCTCTCTCCCCTCCCTTCCTTTGTTGCTGTCTTTTCTTTTAATATTATTCTGTTTGTTGTTTTATGTTTGTTATTTTATTTCCCTCCTATTATTTTGCATTTTTGCAGTAGCTACCATGGTAGTGCCAGTGACTTGGCGAAGATCTACAGACTCTCTGATGTCCAGCCATCCCCTGTGCCTCCCATATCCACATCCCCTATTAGTTCCTGGTAGATGTACCAGGGGACAGCCAAATGTTTACCTGTTCTGCCTCTGGTTGTGCTTCACTAGATAGGAGCACCATTGTTCCCTCCAGTGGTACTGTCAGGGGTCATGATTTTTGTGACAATGTGCAATGAGATGCTGGATGGGATGAGGGAGATGTTAAACAAGCAGCTTGAGCTTACATTGGCCACTCAGAAAGGCTCCTTTTATTGCTAGTCAACTCCTATTGTACCTGATACAGCCATCACCTCAGTCAAGGGCTGGTAGGGAGGGTAGCCAGATTGCTGTCTTAAATCTCCAGTGTATCACACAGGCTGCTCCAGTCCTAGTGTTCCCCTCCTTTGTGTGTCAGTGCCCCCCATTTGTTGTCTGATCTCCCCATCACCAGTGTCATATGTGTCTGAATCCACTATCCTCCCCCATGCTCAGTGTGTTAGCACCCCAGCTGTCAGTCTTTGCCTGTAATATGTTTGTATACCATAGAGAAAGACTATGTTACATGTTTGTTTGACCCTGCTACTGACACTCAATTCTTACCATGCCTTTACCTTCCCTTATTTCCTTCCCTAGCTTCCCTTCTTAAAAAAAGTGGTCTGTCCCACAAAATGAAAAGCAAAAAACTTGCATCCTCCCTTTCTCTCCTCTCACCCATTCTTACCTTCCCAGATTCTCTTGTGTATTATCCTCTGCTTGTTGCCCCTTTTCCTACTCTCCTAAACTTCCATTTGCACCCCTGTTGTAAAGTAAAAAAATAGATTTAATTAGTGCAGTAGCTCCTTTAAGGTAGTGTGACACTTTTCCTGTCCACTTCTTAGTACATGTATAGATAATGAGGTTTGCGTATCATTTATGATTGTCCGTTTTTATCAACTGAATCCTAGCTACAGCTATATGTCCTCTTCTCTTTCTGTCTAGAGCCTGACTCCAGCCTGAGCAGGTTCACTAATTATTTGTAATAAAACTGAGTTTTTACAATAAAGAGTCAATTATTCAAACTAATTAGGACCTAGGGTAGACTTTTATATATATATCTATCTATATATATATATATATATATATATAATCAAACATATAATTGAACCAGATAAAAAACTTCTACACTCTTTTTTTTTCTGCATGCAGGAATACACTTTTCAACCATTCAGCAATTACAATGGACAGAAAAGAATATTTTCCCAAATGAGCTTGGCTACAAGCTCAAAAAACATGCTCAAGCAAATATGTATAATATTTACATATTCAGACTTGATTTTTCCTACGCAAAAACCTTGGATGGCTGGTTCTGATAACCGACGTTCGGGTAATTGACTCTCTACTGTACTTTGTTATTAATAATGAATCCAGAGCTGCATTGCATTATGAGATGTACCTGTGGGAGACCATCTACTGTCTGAATCCCAGGGATAGACTTTAAATGGCTTACTATAAATGATAAGAGGTGTGGTATGCATTCTCCTTCAAATACAGTAATCCATTTAAAAAATGAAACAAACTCTCCGAAGACCATCTGAGCTTGCCACACCAGCCATTTTTAGTTTATCAATGCAACTCTACCCTCCTACCCTGTTGTCAAAATGAAAAGCTGAAAGCTTTCATCAGTCAGGCTCCCAAATCAAGATAAAAAAATGCCTTATAACTACTTTAATAAACCATAAAAGTAGTAAAGTCACAATAGCCACAGTAAGCACTTTCATCCACCACGAAAGCTTGCATTTCACTTACTAAGAGTTATTACTTCTTTGCTGAATTGTATGTTAATATTAATTTTTGAATTATGAGACTTTTTCAGAAATATGAACAGCAACTGCAAAACACAAAAATTTTACTGAGATGCAGTTAGGTGGCCTTACTGCCTGTCCGTCAATCTCAGGTTGTGGATAGTGCAGACAAACGACTAGGGATTTGAGACCACTGTTTTTCAAATCAGGATGCTGAGACAGTACACCAGTTTTTTGTATAAATCACAAAGTCCCAATCAAACTGGAACACTTGAGAGTTTTGGAATACAGCTGAAAAATACAGTCAATTACACCAAATTGACAACAGTAAATGAAAAGCTAATACTGTTCAATGCTCATATACCAACAGAAGCACTTAAATCATAAAGTCTCCTTGTCCATATTATACTGGTGAGTATACATATAGGTATAACCAGAAATTTGAAACTGTCTTCACTATCCACCTATGAAGAAATAAATCAGTGCTGAACTCAAGCCAGCAAAATCTAAAAACCTGGCCTAAATTAAATTTTGTTATATGAAGACTTTTGTTGTTGAAATTCCACTTTGCTGCACACATGATCGGTAATTTAAGAACTTTAAAAAGCAGCTTTGGTGGTGTCATATATTGGCTATTAATATGCTCGAATGAATTAAGGGGCTACAAGTTATTTCCCTTAATATGTGTTATGATCCATCTTCCCATTACAACCAGTGTGGAATCTGCATATTTCATTATATTGTGGCATCTCAGGAATGTCTCCTTTCACCAAACACCAAGATATAGCAGCCAGTGCTAATCTAAATCTCCAATATAAGGGGCAGTAGATGCTACACATTGTGGATTTTGGGGGGGTCTTGCCCACTGAAAACACATTTTAGTATTTTTATTGGTAAAAGTATTGATCATACTTATGAGTGTCGATTACAAAAAAGGCCTTCACTTTAGCCATTGATATATATATATATATATATATATATATATATATATATATATATATATGTGTGTGTGTGTGTGTGTGTGTGTGTGTGTGTGTGTGTGTGTGTGTATAGGAACCACAGGGAAACTGGTACTTTGTAATCAATGATGTTGCTGGCTAAAACTCCTTAGAATGAACTGTACAGAAGCCCTGTTGAGGCTTCAGAGTAATCAAGCACTTGCAGCTTGTTTAAAAATCATCACTTCATTTTTCAAAACAGAAAATATTAAATAGGTGAATACTTTTACCCTTAACAGGACTACTTCACCCACTTCCACATCCCCCAGAACTCAAATATACTAGCTCCATGGTCATAGAACTGTGAAAAAAGGAAAAAACTCCTGGATTATACAATAGGCAATCTCATGAAGTTTGACCATTGCATAATTCAACCAACTATACCACTGACAATTTTTTTATACAATACTCAAGCCCCAAATGGTGCATTCTACACTCGGAGAAAGAATATGCAGATTGCCAAAAATAAACTCCAGTACTCAGTATCATCTTCAGTGCAAAGCAGGACTTTGATTGGCAGTTCCAGTAAACAGCAATAAGCAGGCTGAGTACACTATATGTGTCCTCAGTGCTAATCTGTCTGAATCGACTTTGAAAAAATATATATTTACATAAAGGACATTGTTGTGTCACGTGATCAAATAAATCAATCATTTTGGCTAATAATTCAACAAACTTCCTGGGGAATTCAATAAAGCCTACACAGAGCGCTTCTATGTGTAGGCATAGTGGCACGGCCCCAACACGGAACATGACCTCTGAGTGATCCAGTAAAGAGGCCAGAGGAGTGTGCACAAGCCTGCGGACACGTGTCAGCAAAATATAAATCACCTCATAAGCTGGCGAAATCCATGCAAATGAGGTTGATTTATGATACAATAAGCAGAAAGGCACTTGTGTAGGTGCTGTGGTGGTGTAATTTTTAAACAGGGGCTGTAAAAGCCCCAAAAAAGGGTGGATATGGCACTGTAGGCATGCAAATGGCTAAAACTATGGCCAGTGAGTGCAGAAAACAATGCAAATCATTAAAACATATTACTTTTTTTTTAATACATATATTACATCTCTGCGGCACAAACATGCTGTTATGGCAAAAAAATAAATAAATAAATAAAAATGTAAAAAAATGAAAATTAGACATTTTCAAAAATATTGCATTATAGTGTCCAGCATGCAGAGTCATACAATGACAGGTTTCAGTGGTCGCTAAGGAGGCAGGCCCTGGAGTAGTGAAGTATCCAGGGTATACTCAGTTAGGTGTATGTAAATGAGCTAGGGTTATTGAAGAGCAAAAAGTGCCACCGTGTCTGCAGGTACAACACATGGTAGGGTTAGAACTATGTAGGTAATAGTAGACAAAGTAGCTGAGATTAAAAGAGTGTAACTCATTCTATGTTTAAGCAGATTGGAGCTTAGCAGTACCTGTTTGCGCTCAACTAAGCACAGCTAAGTGGGGAGGGGGTGTCTGATGCTACTAAGCTCTGCTTAGCCCCGCAGCACATGTTTTAGCTAGTTAAAGAAAAACTAAGCATGCCAGTGGACAGGGTCCAAACTGCTGAGCATTGTTTATATTAGCACTGTGGTTCGTGTAGTGTAACGCACTGCTTAGCAGTGAAAGAAATAGGAACAAAAGAACCCAGCCTGGGAAAGCCAATCAGGTAGAAATGACTGATAAACCCTGTTCAACAGACACTGGTGCATTGAAATCCCCAATGCTATACCTATGAGGTGGAATTCAGTATAATGAGCCAATCACACAAGCAGCATCTGGTGTTGCATTCTATAAATAATCTGATCAGTGCTGAATATAGAAGAACAATGCCCTCTTTAGATTTGGATGATATTCCTTTGGCAATTAGCTGTGCTAGAATAATTTTCTGACTACTGCTGTTATGTGGTGATCAAAAGAGAGTTAGTTATCAATCCAATTTCCAAGGTGTTTAACTACATTTTCATTTTGAAGTGGGGTATATGCTGCATGTTGGAGGAGAGGTTGTCTACTAAATGTGGCAAACATGAGCTTTTTAACATTTAATATGAGCCCATTTTAGTACACCAGATATTTCTGAGTGTAAGTTCTTGTTGGAGGGGGGTGGGTATATGAGTGGTATTTTATAGTGGCTCCTGGTTTGCAGTTGTCCAAAAACTTAGTTAACAAGAAGTCTTGGTTCTTGGTTTGGAGGTTGGAATAGTAAATACTAAATAAAAGGGGTCCCAGCACTGACCGCTGTGGTGCATCACTGGTTATCTTCATTCTCACTGACAGTGTACCTGCTATCCACACTGTGTGGGTTTTGCCTTTTAACCATTTGGCTAGCCATCTTATCACATAGGGAGCTATTTGTAATGCATTTAGTTTATTAACTATGCTAACATGGGGGGAGGTGTCAGATTCCTTGGTCAGATCAAGGTGTGGAAAGTGCTACCACTGTCAGCAACTTGTGTTTCCCTTTCACTGAAGTAAACCAGATTCATTAGACAGGATCCAACTTTTACAAAGTCAAACTGGAGAAGTTATAGCCTGATGAGATTCTTAATAGTTTTTTGTGTTTTGGCAGTACATGTGATCTCACAGTAGTGCAAGCAAGGGTGATTTTCTTTTTCCTGCCTTGTTCTATAATCTCCAAGTGGGAATATTAGTAGCAGGGTGTTGCTGGGGGATTCAGGGAGATTGCCGACTCCCACAAAAGCACTGTTTTTTGTAATTTTGACAGATCAAGACTCAGTGTTTTTTCAGTGCTTTGTCTCCTGATGTGGTTTGTATTTCATCATTGATATTTATATATGTCATCATTATTATATCAAGGCTCAGTGTTTTTTCAGTGCTTTGTCTCCTGATGTGGTTTGTATTTCATCACTGATATTTATATATGTCATCATTATTATATCAAGGCTCAGTGTTTTTTCAGTGCTTTGTCCCCTGATGTGGTTTGTATTTCATCATTGATATTTATATATGTCATCATTATTATATCAAGGCTCAGTGTTTTTTCAGTGCTTTGTCTCCTGATGTGCTTTGTATTTCATCACTGATATTTATATATGTCATCATTATTATATCAAGGCTCAGTGTTTTTTCAGTGCTTTGTCTACAGATGTGGTTTGTATTTCATCACTGATATTTATATATGTCATCATTATTATATCAAGGCTCAGTTATTTTCAGTGCTTTGTCTCCTGATGTGGTTTGTATTTCATCACTGATATTTATATATGTCATCATTATTATATCAAGGCTCAGTGCTTTTTCAGTGTTTTGTCTCCTGATGTTGTTTGTATTTCATCACTGATATTTATATATGTCATCATTATTATATCAAGGCTCAGTGTTTTTTCAGTGCTTTGTCTCCTGATGTGGTTTGTATTTCATCACTGATATTTATATATGTCATCATTATTATATCAAGGCTCAGTGTTTTTCAGTGCTTTGTCTCCTGATGTGGTTTGTATTTCATCACTGATATTTATATATGTCATCATTATTATATCAAGGCTCAGTTATTTTCAGTGCTTTGTCTCCTGATGTGGTTTGTATTTCATCACTGATATTTATATATGTCATCATTATTATATCAAGGCTCAGTGTTTTTCAGTGCTTTGTCTCCTGATGTGGTTTGTATTTCATCACTGATATTTATATATGTCATCATTATTATATCAAGGCTCAGTGTTTTTTCAGTGCTTTGTCTACAGATGTGGTTTGTATTTCATCACTGATATTTATATATGTCATCATTATTATATCAAGGCTCAGTGCTTTGTCTCCTGATGTGGTTTGTATTTCATCACTGATATTTATATATGTCATCATTATTATATCAAGGCTCAGTTATTTTCAGTGCTTTGTCTCCTGATGTGGTTTGTATTTCATCACTGATATTTATATATGTCATCATTATTATATCAAGGCTCAGTGTTTTTCAGTGCTTTGTCTCCTGATGTGGTTTGTATTTCATCACTGATATTTATATATGTCATCATTATTATATCAAGGCTCAGTGTTTTTTCAGTGCTTTGTCTCCTGATGTGGTTTGTATTTCATCACTGATATTTATATATGTCATCATTATTATATCAAGGCTCAGTGATTTTCAGTGCTTTGTCTCCTGATGTGGTTTGTATTTCATCACTGATATTTATATATGTCATCATTATTATATCAAGGCTCAGTGTTTTTTCAGTGCTTTGTCTCCTGATGTGGTTTGTATTTCATCATTGATATTTATATATGTCATCATTATTATATCAAGGCTCAGTGTTTTTTCAGTGCTTTGTCTCCTGATGTGGTTTGTATTTCATCATTGATATTTATATATGTCATCATTATTATATCAAGGCTCAGTGTTTTTTCAGTGCTTTGTCGCCTGATGTGGTTTGTATTTCATCATTGACATTTATATATGTCATCATTATTATATCAAGGCTCAGTGTTTTTTCAGTGCTTTGTCTCCTGATGTGGTTTGTATTTCATCATTGATATTTATATATGTCATCATTATTATATCAAGGCTCAGTGTTTTTTCAGTGCTTTGTCTCCTGATGTGGTTTGTATTTCATCACTGATATTTATATATGTCATCATTATTATATCAAGGCTCAGTGTTTTTACAGTGCTTTGTCTCCTGATGTGGTTTGTATTTCATCATTGATATTTATATATGTCATCATTATTATATCAAGGCTCAGTGCTTTTTCAGTGCTTTGTCTCCTGATGTGGTTTGTATTTCATCACTGATATTTATATATGTCATCATTATTATATCAAGGCTCAGTGCTTTTTCAGTGCTTTGTCTCCTGATGTGGTTTGTATTTCATCACTGATATTTATATATGTCATCATTATTATATCAAGGCTCAGTGTTTTTTCAGTACTTTGTCTCCTGATGTGGTTTGTATTTCATCACTGATATTTATATATGTCATCATTATTATATCAACGCTCAGTGTTTTTTCAGTGCTTTGTCTCCTGATGTGGTTTGTATTTCATCACTGATATTTATATATGTCATCATTATTATATCGGGGCTCAGTGTTTTTCAGTGCTTTGTCTCCTGATGTGGTTTGTATTTCATCACTGATATTTATATATGTCATCATTATTATATCAAGGCTCAGTGTTTTTCAGTGCTTTGTATCCTGATGTGGTTTGTATTTCATCACTGATATTTATATATGTCATCATTATTATATCAAGGCTCAGTTATTTTCAGTGCTTTGTCTCCTGATGTGGTTTGTATTTCATCACTGATATTTATATATGTCATCATTATTATATCAAGGCTCAGTGTTTTTCAGTGCTTTGTCTCCTGATGTGGTTTGTATTTCATCACTGATATTTATATATGTCATCATTATTATATCAAGGCTCAGTGTTTTTTCAGTGCTTTGTCTCCTGATGTGGTTTGTATTTCATCATTGATATTTATATATGTCATCATTATTATATCAAGGCTCAGTGTTTTTTCAGTGCTTTGTCCCCTGATGTGGTTTGTATTTCATCATTGATATTTATATATGTCATCATTATTAAATCAAGGCTCAGTGTTTTTTCAGTGCTTTGTCTCCTGATGTGGTTTGTATTTCATCATTGATATTTATATATGTCATCATTATTATATCAAGGCTCAGTGTTTTTTCAGTGCTTTGTCTCCTGATGTGGTTTGTATTTCATCATTGATATTTATATATGTCATCATTATTATATCAAGGCTCAGTGTTTTTTCAGTGCTTTGTCTCCTGATGTGGTTTGTATTTCATCACTGATATTTATATATGTCATCATTATTATATCAAGGCTCAGTGTTTTTTCAGTGCTTTGTCTCCTGATGTGGTTTGTATTTCATCACTGATATTTATATATGTCATCATTATTATATCAAGGCTCAGAGTATTTTCAGTGCTTTGTCTCCTGATGTGGTTTGTATTTCATCACTGATATTTATATATGTCATCATTATTATATCAAGGCTCAGTTATTTTCAGTGCTTTGTCTCCTGATGTGGTTTGTATTTCATCACTGATATTTATATATGTCATCATTATTATATCAAGGCTCAGTGTTTTTTCAGTGCTTTGTCTCCTGATGTGGTTTGTATTTCATCATTGATATTTATATATGTCATCATTATTATATCAAGGCTCAGTGCTTTTTCAGTGCTTTGTCTCCTGATGTGGTTTGTATTTCATCACTGATATTTATATATGTCATCATTATTATATCAAGGCTCAGTGTTTTTTCAGTGCTTTGTCTCCTGATGTGGTTTGTATTTCATCACTGATATTTATATATGTCATCATTATTATATCAAGGATCAGTGTTTTTTCAGTGCTTTGTCTCCTGATGTGGTTTGTATTTCATCACTGATATTTATATATGTCATCATTATTATATCAAGGATCAGTGTTTTTTCAGTTCTTTGTCTCCTGATGTGGTTTGTATTTCATCATTGATATTTATATATGTCATCATTATTATATCAAGGATCAGTGTTTTTTCAGTGCTTTGTCTCCTGATGTGGTTTGTATTTCATCACTGATATTTATATATGTCATCATTATTATATCAAGGCTCAGTGTTTTTTCAGTGCTTTGTCTCCTGATGTGGTTTGTATTTCATCATTGATATTTATATATGTCATCATTATTATATCAAGGCTCAGTGCTTTTTCAGTGCTTTGTCTCCTGATGTGGTTTGTATTTCATCACTGATATTTATATATGTCATCATTATTATATCAAGGCTCAGTGCTTTTTCAGTGCTTTGTCTCCTGATGTGGTTTGTATTTCATCACTGATATTTATATATGTCATCATTATTATATCAAGGCTCAGTGTTTTTTCAGTGCTTTGTCTCCTGATGTGGTTTGTATTTCATCACTGATATTTATATATGTCATCATTATTATATCAAGGCTCAGTGTTTTTTCAGTGCTTTGTCTCCTGATGTGGTTTGTATTTCATCACTGATATTTATATATGTCATCATTATTATATCAAGGCTCAGTTATTTTCAGTGCTTTGTCTCCTGATGTGGTTTGTATTTCATCACTGATATTTATATATGTCATCATTATTATATCAAGGCTCAGTGTTTTTTCAGTGCTTTGTCTCCTGATGTGGTTTGTATTTCATCATTGATATTTATATATGTCATCATTATTATATCAAGACTCAGTGTTTTTTCAGTGCTTTGTCTCCTGATGTGGTTTGTATTTCATCATTGATATTTATATATGTCATCATTATTATATCAAGACTCAGTGTTTCTTCAGTGCTTTGTCTCCTGATGTGGTTTGTATTTCATCATTGATATTTATATATGTCATCATTATTATATCAAGGCTCAGTGTTTTTTCAGTGCTTTGTCTCCTGATGTGGTTTGTATTTCGTCATTGATATTTATAAATGTCATCATTATTATATCAAGGCTCAGTGTTTTTCAGTGCTTTGTCTCCTGATGTGGTTTGTATTTCATCATTGATATTTATATATGTCATCATTATTATATCAAGGCTCAGTGTTTTTCAGTGCTTTGTCTCCTGATGTGGTTTGTATTTCATCATTGATATTTATATATGTCATCATTATTATATCAAGGCTCAGTGTTTTTCAGTACTTTGTCTCCTGATGTGGTTTGTATTTCATCACTGATATTTATATATGTCATCATTATTATATCAAGGCTCAGTGTTTTTTCAGTGCTTTGTCTCCTGATGTGGTTTGTATTTCATCACTGATATTTATATATGTCATCATTATTATATCAAGGCTCAGTGTTTTTCAGTGCTTTGTCTCCTGATGTGGTTTGTATTTCATCACTGATATTTATATATGTCATCATTATTATATCAAGGCTCAGTTATTTTCAGTGCTTTGTCTCCTGATGTGGTTTGTATTTCATCATTGATATTTATATATGTCATCATTATTATATCAAGGCTCAGTTATTTTCAGTGCTTTGTCTCCTGATGTGGTTTGTATTTCATCACTGATATTTATATATGTCATCATTATTATATCAAGGCTCAGTGTTTTTTCAGTGCTTTGTCTCCTGATGTGGTTTGTATTTCATCATTGATATTTATATATGTCATCATTATTATATCAAGGCTCAGTGTTTTTTCAGTGCTTTGTCTCCTGATGTGGTTTGTATTTCATCATTGATATTTATATATGTCATCATTATTATATCAAGGCTCAGTGTTTTTCAGTGCTTTGTCTCCTGATGTGGTTTGTATTTCATCATTGATATTTATATATGTCATCATTATTATATCAAGGCTCAGTGTTTTTTTCAGTGCTTTGTCTCCTGATGTGGTTTGTATTTCATCATTGATATTTATATATGTCATCATTATTATATCAAGGCTCAGTGTTTTTCAGTGCTTTGTCTCCTGATGTGGTTTGTATTTCATCATTGATATTTATATATGTCATCATTATTATATCAAGGCTCAGTGTTTTCAGTGCTTTGTCTCCTGATGTGGTTTGTATTTCATCATTGATATTTATATATGTCATCATTATTATATCAAGGCTCAGTGTTTTTTCAGTGCTTTGTCTCCTGATGTGGTTTGTATTTCATCATTGATATTTATATATGTCATCATTATTATATCAAGACTCAGTGTTTTTTTCAGTGCTTTGTCTCCTGATGTGGTTTGTATTTCATCATTGATATTTATATATGTCATCATTATTATATCAAGGCTCAGTGTTTTTTCAGTGCTTTGTCTCCTGATGTGGTTTGTATTTCATCATTGATATTTATATATGTCATCATTATTATATCAAGGCTCAGTGTTTTTTCAGTGCTTTGTCTCCTGATGTGGTTTGTATTTCATCATTGATATTTATATATGTCATCATTATTATATCAAGGCTCAGTGTTTTTCAGTGCTTTGTCTCCTGATGTGGTTTGTATTTCATCATTGATATTTATATATGTCATCATTATTATATCAAGACTCAGTGTTTTTTTCAGTGCTTTGTCTCCTGATGTGGTTTGTATTTCATCATTGATATTTATATATGTCATCATTATTATATCAAGGCTCAGTGTTTTTCAGTGCTTTGTCTCCTGATGTGGTTTGTATTTCATCATTGATATTTATTTATGTCATCATTATTATATCAAGGCTCAGTGTTTTTCAGTGCTTTGTCTCCTGATGTGGTTTGTATTTCATCATTGATATTTATATATGTCATCATTATTATATCAAGGCTCAGTGTTTTTCAGTGCTTTGTCTCCTGATGTGGTTTGTATTTCATCATTGATATTTATATATGTCATCATTATTATATCAAGGCTCAGTGTTTTTCAGTGCTTTGTCTCCTGATGTGGTTTGTATTTCATCACTGATATTTATATATGTCATCATTATTATATCAAGGCTCAGTGTTTTTCAGTGCTTTGTTTCCTGATGTGGTTTGTATTTCATCACTGATATTTATATATGTCATCATTATTATATCAAGGCTCAGTGTTTTTCAGTGCTTTGTCTCCTGATGTGGTTTGTATTTCATCACTGATATTTATATATGTCATCATTATTATATCAAGGCTCAGTTATTTTCAGTGCTTTGTCTCCTGATGTGGTTTGTATTTCATCACTGATATTTATATATGTCATCATTATTATATCAAGGCTCAGTTATTTTCAGTGCTTTGTCTCCTGATGTGGTTTGTATTTCATCACTGATATTTATATATGTCATCATTATTATATCAAGGCTCAGTTATTTTCAGTGCTTTGTCTCCTGATGTGGTTTGTATTTCATCACTGATATTTATATATGTCATCATTATTATATCAAGGCTCAGTGTTTTTTCAGTGCTTTGTCTCCTGATGTGGTTTGTATTTCATCACTGATATTTATATATGTCATCATTATTATATCAAGGCTCAGTGTTTTTTCAGTGCTTTGTCTCCTGATGTGGTTTGTATTTCATCACTGATATTTATATATGTCATCATTATTATATCAAGGCTCAGTGTTTTTTCAGTGCTTTGTCTCCTGATGTGGTTTGTATTTCATCACTGATATTTATATATGTCATCATTATTATATCAAGGCTCAGTGTTTTTTCAGTGCTTTGTCTCCTGATGTGGTTTATATTTCATCATTGATATTTATATATGTCATCATTATTATCATCTTCAATTCTTCTTCCCCATTTTTCTGCATGGGGTCAATGTGTCCTATCAACTGTCACAATTTATCACAATTCTGTTATTCTCCTACCTTCTTCAACAAGTCATGCCTGACTGCTGAGGGTCTTCTCTCACATAATCTATCCACCTCTTAGCTGGATAGCCTTAATTTCTCTTGCCTTCTTCCTGTCTGTCCCAAATCTTCTTCACCAGATTGTTTTCTGCTTTCCTGGACATGTGTCTGAATTGTCATAATCTGCTTTCTTTCACTTTCTCTGCAACTGAAGCTACTTGGGCTACTGCTCTGATGTCCTCCTTTCTTTGTCCGTCCCACAATGTAAATCATACCACACATCTCAGGCACTTTGTCTCCATTACCCCTAGTTTCCTCAACTGCTCTGCCTTCACTGCCCAGGTTTCTGTACCATACAGTAGTACTGGTCTCACCATTGTTTGTACACCTTGCTTTTCAGCTTCTTTGGCGTTCTTCTGTCAAATACCACACCTGACAGCTTGTCTCATTTAGCTTGCAGCCCTATGATTCTAACTTCTACCTCCTCTTTGAGGCTTCCTTTCCTCTCAACCACCCATCTCTGATACTTGAAGCTGCTAACCTGTTCCACTATTTAACCTCTTATTTCAATTTTCAGCTCTTCTGATTTCCCTATTTGTGCCATTACAGCTGCCTTATCTGTACTCATTTTCATCCTATGTGACTTTAATTTTGCATTCCATTCCTGCTATCATTTGCTGAAGTTCCTGTTCAGTGCTTGCATATAATGCCACATCATCTGTATACAGCAGCTTTGTTGATCTGATCCTGCCAATTTGTTTGCTAATGTAGTCCATCAGCAGTTTGAACAGCAGTTAGCTTAGAACTGAACCCTGATGCATACCTGCTCCCACTGGGTACCCTTCTGTGAGTCCGAAAACTGTTCATACTTGTGTTATTGGGTTCTTATATATACCCTGCACTAATTCTGTCAGTGTTTTTGGAACTTTAAAGTATCGCAGGACTGCCCAAATCAGCTGTCTTGGAACCTTGTCATATGTTTTCTCCAAATCAAGGAATGCCCAGTTTAACTATGTCCTCATTTCTAGCTTCTTCTCAACTATCTATCTCATGCCAGACACTGGGTCAGTTGAGCTGCTTTCTGATCTAAATGCGAACTGTTCATTTCCTATCTTACTTTCTACTACTCTGTGTATCTGTCTATCAATCACCCTCTCCAGAACTTGTAGTGTGATATGAGTTTGACGCCTTTATACTGCTCATAGCTGTGGATGGTCCCTTTGGTCTTGTACACTGACATTAGTATACTTATTCTCCAGTCATGTACAATATGCCTTTCTCTCCATACTGCTATGTGTATCCTCAGGAGCCATTTCCGGTCTGTCTCACCCAACATATTCATCATATCTGCTGTGGCTTCATCTGAACCTGATGCTTTCCCGGCTTCATTTTTTTAGTGCTGCTCTTACTTCATCTCTTATGGGCTCTTTTTCTTCTTTCATTGTAGGCTGTGTCAGGAGCAGCAGAGCTTCTGTAGGGTTTTCTTCATTCAGAAGCTGCTGGAAGTATTCTTTCCAACTGCCTTTAATGTCCTGTGTACTAGTAAGCAGGTTGTTGCTGGCATCCCTTATGAAGGGTATTTGACTATCTTCTTTATCTTTCAGATTTTGCCTTGCAAACTGATAGAGCTTCTCGATGCCATTTACAAAGTCACTTTCTAGAGACTGCTAGAGTACCTCTGATGCCTTGCTCTTTGCTATTGCAACTGCTCTCTTAGTCTCGTTTTTAGCCAAACAGTATTCTTCTTTGCCTGCTCAAACTTTTCTATCTCACACTTTTTCCTGCTCTCCTTTCTTTTGATGAATTCATGGACTTCTGCATTCCACCACCAGGTTTCTTGACGTGCCTTATTTCCATAACTAGCTCAGCCAAGGTGCTGTGATTTACCATTCTTAATTTCCACTTATGTCCTCTTCTTCCTGAGGTGCTAAAGCCATGAGTATTTCCTTGGTTTATTGTATTATCACTCAGATCAACTTCCAGGTCATCAACCTAGTGTCTGTTGATTTAAGAGACTTCTCTGATCACAGCTTGTAGGTGCCTGTGGCAGCCAGTAGTTTATGCTGTGGGTTAACTGTATCATTGGGCAATCATTGAGTCTACCCCAACGCCCTTTCCTTAATAGGAAGGAATCTATCTGAGTTGCATGTTGGCCACTCTTATATGTGATGTCTGTGTGTGTGTGTGTATACATTTGTGTGTTTTTAACACATACAATCATCTACAGAATATTTGCTGTAAATGTTTAAATCTTTCAGTGTTTGCTGCTGATAATAATTTTGTTCTGCTGACTAATTTTTGTACTGATGAAGTTGACAGGCAAAATGCAAAGTTCTGTCTTCACTATCATATCAAACCATATGCTCTCCCTTTTTGCATTTATTGTCTGAAAAAATCTTTTCTGGTACTACCAAATACTGGTTTACATTCTTGAAATCTGCATGTTATCCTCCTTTAGTGGTATGGTGATGGTGCATCACAATGATTGGGTCCCTGGTTTGTTTTCCCAAGTGGGGTTCCCTCTGTGTAACATTTGCATGTTCTTTCTATGAGTGTGTAGGTTTTCATTTGATGATGTGCTTTCCTTCTACTTCTTAAAGACATGCCATAGGTGAATTGATGATGTTTCAAATTGTTTATAGGTGTGCATCTGTGTGTGTATGTGTGTGTGTGTGTGTGTGTGTGTGTGTGTGTGTGTGTGTGTGTGTGTGTGTGAAAGTGTGTGTGTGTGTGTGTGTGTGCACATTGTTAAAATGCTGAAACAATAAAATTTTACATGTTCAGAGCATGCTCTGGGGATTACCCTTGAACAGAGTAAACTAAATACAAGTGCTCCCCCCCCTGCAATCCCTACCCAGGGATTATCAGTTTTGCATACCTGTCAATCATCTGTTTACTTTGATGAAATTGTGTTGACCAAACAGATGTTGACATAGCTGGTCATTTGACCAACTGCATGCAACCCATATAGATAGATACAGAAACAGACACACACACACACACACACACACACACACACACACACACACACACACACACACACACACACACACACACACTCACACACACACACACACACACACACACACACACACACACACACACACACACACACACACTAGAAAAATGCTTAACAACTTTTCAATTGTCAAACAAGCCAATATTTTATACTTTAACAGGAAATGCATATTATTTTGCAAATGGGTATATTTATAACTGAAAACAGAAGCTACGTATTCCCTGGAATTATGTTCATTCTTCATGCTGACCAAAGTTACTAGAAAAATAGCATACATGTAAGATATTACATTTAAGTTAGTAAGTTACTCTTATCTCTGCCGTTTTATACAAAATAAATCTCAGATTGCAAGAGTATTTGTAAATATTTTACATTAGTTTCAAGTGACTGTGATGCATCAGTGTTGAGTAGAATTTAATTGCATTGATTCAAATGTTTACCTGCAGGGTTAAATTGTAGAGTAACTTAGCTGTTAGGTAAAAGCTAACCAAATGCATTGATTCAATTGTTTACCTGCTGGGTAAAATTTTAGAGTTAAGTTTTGATTTTAGTATAGAATACAAAGTAACATGGCTGTTAGGTGAAAGGGACTAGCTAACCAGCCTGCAAAAGCTCTCATGCCTGTGGAGCCTTTTGTGCCAGGTGCTTGAACAAAGGAGGCATGCCAGGCGACTTAAGCTGGCTCTGCATGAGGGACAGCACTCTTTGGCAAGGAGGTGAATAATTATGACATTTCAGTAAAGCTGCTTGCCCAGTGTGACTGATAGAGAGTTTTGTTTCAAAGGTAATGTATTTTGGTTTTATAATAATGAAGTTAGCTAGTGACTTGGCAGGCAGGTGAACTGGATTTTATCTTAGGGTTGTCCTCAAAAATTGTTACTATACAGTTAAGGACATTAGTCTGGATATGTGGATAAAAAATCCTAATTTCTGGAAATTGATTAATTTTAAGAAGGATCTGGAATTACTTTTAGTATGTAACACAGTAGCATGGCTATATACTTCTTTTACGCCTGAAAAGGTGCATTTGTGTTTTGACTAAAAAATGCAACAGATTGATGGGGAACTCTGCAAGTATAAATATGTCTTGTAAATGGCAGTCTGCACAGTGGATCTTTTGCTGAAGCTAATTTGATCTGACAGAATAGGCACATACACTCAGTCATAATATTTAAGCAATGCTGGAGTTGAATCACCAATATAGAGAACACAGAATCAACCACAAACATCATCGAGGAAGTCTGATGCCAGCAGTTAGAGAGTGCACTCTTGAAAGGGTGACATTATGAGTATGTTGCAGAGAAGATGTTTGTGATAAAATTGTGATAAAGTGATGGGGGAGTCCACTCCCAGTTTAAATGCTTCTCCTGAGTAGAAGCTTACACATCAAAAGCATGTGTGAATCCAGTCCTGTCTAGCACTAGAGGTACACACACACACACACACACACACACACACACACACACACACACACACACACACACACACACACACACACACACACACACACACCACACAGACGTACAATCATAATAGTATTGTGTTCAACCACCTACCTATCTAATTACACAATCCAGAGTCCATTGTATCAAATGGAAGTACCACAGAAAAAGTCTGTCTTTAAATGTGTCATAATGCACATATGTAAGGATTACCATTATCAGTGTATTGCAGAAAAGTTACTGTGCATCATGGTTTTGTGTGAAAAGGCAAGTGTCTTGATAAGTAGATATAAGACCAATGTGTTGACCACAAGTAATTACATACTGCTCAGATAACTTAACTGTTCTGTCATTCATGTACATTGCAGTAGTGTGAGTGACATGTACCTGGTTCACAGTACGGTGTTTTGATGACAATCATACTTGAGAAACAGCTGGTTGACAAGCAAGCATTCATGCATGTTCAGCTCAGCATGATTATATGCAAATATTAATCATTTGTTGTGTCATTTTCAAATGTATTTCCTCATTCTTGGACAATGAGCATTGTAAAGACAAACAGGTCAAACATATGACAATGCACTAGTTAATGCCACTGATAGAATATGTGTGAAAAGGTCCAACACCATTGTACATCATTATCAAGTCTATATGTGTTGGAGTGCAGACATAACTTTACATAATGAAAGGTTTAGTCAACATCACATTGAAATCTACATATCTTGAATACAACAGTCCATACTAATGTGTAATTATATTTTGAGGTTTTGAACTTACAATGGGAATTCACAGTAGTCTATGGTGCTCCACGCTAACCCTCACACAAATAAGGAATATAGACATACAGTTTTGATTTTAATCCATCTCAGAATAGATATGTGTTATGTTAATGTTTTATGTGTCAGGATCTACACAGTTGTCATGATAATTGCAGTACATTCCTCATCAATTAGATAAGACAGGTGTATAGTAAGACAGCCCTTATATCTGGTGACAGTCCATGTATTTGGGTCATGCTGTACTACTTCTTTTGCATTTGTATGTGCTTGTATGACATCACTGTGTAATACAGTTACTACATAATAACAGACACGTAGGTGTCATAATATACAAACTTCAAAAATGAATGTAAAGGTAAATAAATCTGCCCTATCATCTTATGAGTGTATAGCAGCAATATTTTCCACATGTGCCTAGTGTACTAGGCTTAACCCATAAAGCCTTGATTATACCTAATGTCTTGCACTTCCTCCTGGGAAGGTATGAGCATTTTGTGAATCATTATGAAACACAGAAGGGTCCAAGCCTGTTAATGCTGTTGGAATCTGGGACTACAAGCAAGGAGGTTTGTGTGCAGCATACTTCATAACAGTAGTTAAAAATGCAACATCCCATATGGTGTGTATTTAACTCTGCAGCCTGTTCAACTTATAAAAGTAACTGTCTCCGCAGGATTATCAGCCTGTCTTTCTATAGAGCAGCAAGGTTAAGCACAGTCACATGAGTAGTAGCAGACTAAAGCAACCAAAGTTAAAAACTTACAAGGTTTTGCCATAAACTGTGAACTGACATTTACCATCTGTTACTATTGCTGCTCAGTGCCAGGCATCACACAAATAGTGAGGAAGAACCATGATGAAACAGAAGTGGAGGAGAGACTGAGAGACATGGTACAGATGTAGCAAGAGTTGCTTTATGGACCATTTCTGGCCAGTGTTGCTCTTAGGTTTGTCAGCATTAATTATTCTGTCATGATCTGTACAATAAAGCATTCCCAAAAGAGATCAAGCAGATTAAGACAGAAGCAGGATAATGGTGAGTTAATAAAATATGTAGCCAACAGTTACACACAAAATATCCATATAAAAGACGTTCAATGAGACATTGATGTTGACATAATTCTGGAATTGAACCCTGACACTATGCAAGCAGCAGTCGACAGACCTGAGCATTACCTCAACAGACTACATAGAAACTCCCGCTTCACACAGTTAAAAAATCTGAATTCAGATTTAAGCAAAGAAGAATGCATACATTAGTCTTCATTACAGTAATGACAATTATAAAAATCCCATAAATTGTACATTACATCCAGTAGCATAATAAATAAGCAAGTGTGAAACAGAAGGGGAACAGAGAGAGAGAGAGACTTAGAAAAAGAGTGACATAGAAAGATTTTTGTTTCTGGGCCTTTTCTAACTGTCAATGTGGTGTTCTACTGTTAGTTTTTTTTTTCTCATAATTAATCTGCCATACCCTGCACAATAAAGTGCTTCCAAGCAGAAACATGATTAAGACATATGCAGGATAATGGTGAGTTGATAACATATGCAGCCAGCAGTTGCACATGCAGTAGTAACATAAAAACATTAAATAATTCTTTGACATAGGTATGGATTGAAACCATTGACATTGCAAAAAAAAAGTCTGTAGACGTGAATTATCTCACACACCACATAAGAACTTTTAGTTTGCAATGTTAAAGGCACTTCTTTGATGGGACAGTGACAGAATATTGACACAAGGGAGAATGTAGGCATCAGGCTTCATCACAGTAATGACAATTGTAACATCCCATCAGGTGTATATTACATCCAGCATCTTAATAAATATCTCGGAGCAGCACTTTCAGTCTGTATTTCAATAATGCACTGGGGTTGGGCACATTTGCATGAAGATAACTGTGATAGTGTGTGTGATGGCATGAATTCACCAGCTTTTGCTATAGAACATGTTACACCATTTAACATTACCAAGCATTGGTGCTCAATGCCTAGCACTGAGCAAATAATGAGGACAAAAAGTGAAGTCTTTTTCATGGGCCATTTCTGACAATGTGTGTTGTGCGCGATTCTATTTTTTGACCAGATTAAACATATGAAAAAAGTGGTTGATAGGACATTGGTGAAAATGAGGGGGGGTGGTGGTGAGGGGGCAAGCAGAGGCTAGGACCCAGGGGAAAGACTAGAAGAATGTGAAGAATGGCAGGAAGTGAGCACCATAGCTACCCACTTCTTCACAATGTAAATGTAGCCTTGTAAAGAGAATTTGACAAACTTGGAGAGTCACCACATCGGGCCTGGGTGTCAAGAACAGAATAATGTTGCTTGGCCATTTGAACCAAATCAACTGTGTGAAGCAGACATATAAGCAATTTGGGGAACTACATATGGGGAGTAATTTTTTTGTGGGAAAGATGACCAATTTTTTTTTATTTTTGTAGAGTGAGAAATCTTAGGGAAGGTGCTTAGGAAAGAGATGGTCAGGTGGGTAGGGTAGGTTAGGTAGCAGAAGCTGACATGCAGGACATAGAAGACAGACAGGGATGGTGATGAACACAAAAGATTGGGGGACACCATGAGTGGGGATAGGTAGGAGACATTGGAGGCATATCTGCTTCCAACTTGAGCACAGTGAGAATCTAGTCCTCAGCCTCATAACTGACATTTCATTTCCATGAGTCAGTACTGGATTGGGCATCAATTTTTCAGCTGGCACAGGACCTTTTCTACTCTGCCAATTCAGGCACTAAGGTCCCTCCTCATGATGTCCTCCATCTGTCAGCTCCTGAAGGGTGACAACATTGCTACTTACAATACAACTCCTGACAGGGTACCACTGCATCACCAGGGCAGAGCTACATGATGCAGTTGGAGCAGATAGTGCAGGCAATGTGGAGGCAACCTTGACAGGTTGTGACCCAGATGTGCTGGGTGTCTGTGCTGCCTGTGGTGGTGCCGCTGAAGCCACCTGTGGAAGTATGGCAATCCAAAATACAGTGGTCAGTCTAGCTCCCTTTGCTGATGGTCATTTGTATTGCAGCAACAATGTTTCCACCAAAAAGAGAGAGAAATAGAGAGATATAGTTGTGGGAGACAAAACATAGATAACATCAATGCCATGTCACATTATTATTTCAATACATAAACAAGTATGACACAACTATGTTCACACTTTGCCACATCCAGATATTATGTGAAGGCATTGATGTTTTATAAAATACATCAGTTTCAGTGCAATTATAAATAATATGTAAAAGTTATTTGAGTATGCCATACTGAATATATTTATTCCAGTTAAATAAATCTGCTTACAAAAATTGAATGTTTAATGCAATTTAATATTGCAGTAACTAATTTATGCATTTCATCTTGTAATAATAGCTAATTTCTACTGCTGGGAACTGAACCCACACACAACTTATCAAGAGCTATTGAAGCAGGCATGAAAGCTTGATATAAAGATTAGGCATGTTTACTCAAGCTGATATGGTCTGATGCCCTAAAAAGTATGATCCAGCTTCCATTCGTACCTAATGCATACTTATTCTGTGCCCCTTTGAGGTGAGCCAGTCTCTCCTGATGCACCTCTCTGTTCAGTGAAATATTTTCAGTTGCTGCACAGAACAGAAAAAGACAAGAAATGGAAATATAATGAATAAATATATTGGCTGGTAAATCCTTGCTGTATCATTGTCTGGTGATGGCTTAATGTACTTACACAACACAGGGGTGTCTGCAGTCCTAAATTTATCTTTCTCTCTTCTCAGGAGGTCTTGTTTGTGCCTCTTTATGTCACTGTAATGGTGATGACATTGCTCCCCAGTACATGGAATGCCACTTGCACTGGAGACAGATGTGGCCAAGCCATTATAAGCCTCAGCTGTGTACTGAGACCTGGGATAATGCTCCTGCAGAAGCCTGTTGTTATAGCACTTGATGAGCAGTGTCACAAGAATTCTAGACTCTACTCAACACCACCTTTGTACTCTAAATGGACCACTATCCTCATTTTTGCCTGCCATGTCTACTGAACCATAGCAGGAACTATGTAATTAGTACCCAATTCAGATCTCATGTTAACCAGCCTGTGCACAATGATACACAGCCTTGCTAGCTTATTTTCTGCATTTTAAAGCATAAAAATAGCTTGGCAGAGACACTAGGAATGATTCCAACAAAACACAATGAAGATGTGAAATATGGCAGTAAAACTTGGCTGTGTGTGTGATGTTCACCCTATTTGCACATGTTCTGCTGTTAAAAATTAAATGAGTTATGATGATTGTTAAAAAGCATTGTTGTTTATAGATAAAAATGCTATGAATTTGAACATAATGGATTTTGGGACACGCGCAATATAAATATTGACTAATACCACCTGGGAATCGAACACGTAAGAAAAAAGAAGAACAAAAAGGTAAATATTGCTTATTAACTATCAATACTATATGATACATTACTTTTCAAGTTATAAGCTGAGGTACTGTGTACAAATTTCAAATGGAATGGAGATGCACTTAAGAGATACCTGTATGTGTATTACTTTAACTAGTAATGTTAATGGAGTTCTATATAAAAGGCAGTCTTTGTGGTAGTAAATACATTTTATATGCATGACCTGAATACTACATTTGGGTGATGTTTCATACATAGTTTACTTGACATACTGTCCTAAGCACATAATTCGTATATGTGATGAGTCATAGTAATTTTAATGACAGATTGCACACTTTATACCTATACAAGTGCATTTTGCATTAACTGTCATCATTGCTGTGTTTAACACAATTTACACACGTTTCAGTGATGTAGCACTCATTAATGGGAGTTGTCATCCCAATTAATGTTTGTAATTATCATTTCAATTTAATGTTACATTAGTAATGAAAATTGTGTTACAATACCTATTCTGACCCTCTTAGTAAAATAATTTATAAATAGATTCAACCTCTGCATTACTTGTGCTCTTTCTCCAAACTCCCTGAAATTATACCTTATGCCACAGAGATAGGTAGTTGACAATGGCAATTTCTTTACTCAGTATTGTCCTGAGTACTGACAGCAGTGCAACAGTGCCAGGGTCATTTGCACTACAGAAGGCAGCCCAAACTAAATTTTTGATTTTTTTGCATTCATACATGAACTGTCATTGTACACTGCCAAGAGGTGTGCAGTCGCAGAATCCCAAAACATTTATAACTAAAAATAAACCAGTTATAGGGTATATCTAGTAATGAACAGAACAGTTATGGCATTAACCTGACACATTCATCCTTTTAACATCTTTCCATATCATAACTTGCATTTCTGTTATACATCATCAGACTTTCAGGTAATGCCAATTATTGAGAAATGGGCCACACAGCAGGTGACATTAGGTCATATTTGACACAGCATATTCTAGTAATAATGACTTACTTTTAAAGGGAATATATTATTGTCATACTCACTACTTGGGAGCTATGGATAAGTAATCCAGCATATATTACACATATTTTATATATACAAGATTTCCACATTCCTCGTCTCCCTGATTTTCTGTTTCACAATTTACAAACTGTGATATTTTACATCATTCATAGCAGATGCTGCTGCTAATAATACAATAATTGAGTTTCCAACTGCAAAACATATGTAACAGCAACTCACAATAACTATAAGCAACATATTTAGCATTTCTCACACAGACTTAGGCTGTTCAATTCATATTCAAAGATGTGCGTCAATACTAATTCAGACTGCATAAATAAAAGTAGCAGCAGCCTGAATTAGAGCCCACCATTATCTCTGCTGCCTCTCCCATCTCAGTGTATTTACAGCTTGTGAAGCAGAGATAAGTAGGTAACAGATGCATTTCCTTCATTCATTACTGTCCCAAGTGCTGACAGCAATGCATTGTTGCCAGTCTGATTTATACTACTAATGGCATCCAAATTAAAACTAGAAATGTTCCCTTGGGAAGTGAACTAGAATTCACTGCTACTGACTGCTGACAGATAATAGTGCACAATGCCAAGAGGAGCACACAAATGGTGAATAAAAAAAATCAAAGGATTGAAAACTATATCTTTATCATGTTTTCTCAACTTCGTTGTCTTATAATATGACAGTATGCACATAAACATCTCTATTTTAGCAGAAATAGCAGCCTGTCTAGATATGAACCTTCAAACTACAGCATTGACATGACACATTTGAGATGGTTTTCACTATTTGCCACATACACAGACATATTACAAAACAAATTAGATTAAATATATTCAAACTGTGACATTGTAGCACTTTATTGCAAGTGTCCAGGATAAACAATTTTCTCACAGTTTCTGAGAAGATGTATAGATGAATGGGATATATGCAGCACTTAAGCTGATAATTCCTGTCACAGTTTCTGAGAAGATGTATAGATGAATGGGATATATGCAACACTTAAGATGATAATTCCTGTCACAGTAGTAACAAATGTTTGCAATACTGCTTTCTTCCCTTTCTTTTGTTAGCAGTATTCTCTTGTTCAGGCTTTTCTTATCGTGAAGGCAATGCCACTTGGATTTATTCTGAGAATTTTTTTTAACTGCTATGTGCTTCATATGAATTACATACAACCTTTTACTCAGAGTCACTTTTAGGTCGTAAACATGTAGTAACACAATTGTTATAAAAGTTATCTTCTTATCCAGTCAATGTAATCCCTGGCTTTTTGGTAACTCTATTTTCCCTTACACAGTCTCAGTAAGTATATCTCAAAATGGCAGGAGTGTGAACCACTTAGTTATTCCTGAGGTAATACTAATCATTTACACTTGAAAGCCCTTAGTAAGTAAAAGTTCTCAATGTTCATTCCTGTACTGTTAGGACAGTCCTCACACCATATTTACCAGCCAGCATTTCATGCACATTAATGACTTGACACCTGATTTGCACATTCACCGTTCATAGGTTCATAGGTTCATAGGTTAGTACTAGGCTATCAGCCCTAGGGCCTATACAAGCCTAGCCATAACAATTCCCTGAATATTTCTTCCCACATTATTTACTTTCCTGGACCCCTGTCTAACAGGGTGACTGATGTGATCCCTGGGGTGAATTTCCTTTCTCCCATCCAATCGTCAAGGTTCCTCTTGAAGAGGTCCAAAGAGGCACTCTGCTTGACATGTATGGGCAATCTATTCCAGAGTCTGGGGAGTCTCTGGGTCAGGAACCTATCCCTCCAACATGTTTTGTTTATTGTGATGACAAGGTTTAGATCCCTGGAGCGTGTAGCTCTGAGGGATTGGGATTTCTTTAAGTGTAGCATGTCCAACAGCTCTGGGTTTGACATGGCCTTGTATGTTAAGCAGAGATCGCCTCTGAGTAGACGATATGCGACAGAGTATAGCTGGAGTTTTTTAAGGCGGTCAGCATAGGGCATCTGCTTTAGGCCTGTGATTCTTTTAGTGAGGTATTTCTGAGGCCTTTCCAGTTGTTGCAGATGTCTTGAGAGGTACATACCAAATGGGGCATTGTATTCTATAATGGGTCTAATGAGGGATGAGTACAGTGGGACAATGACCTCCTTTTTCTGGATGAAAAGCCCTTCGTGATGAGGTGTGCCACATAGAAGGATTTCCTGACTGTTGTGGCAATGTGGTTATCGAAGGTGAGACCACTGTCCACCTGTGTCCCTAAGTCTCTTATCACACTTTCTGTGTTTAGTGTACTGCCACCTATATGGTAATTCATGGATACATGTTTTTCCCAAAGGGGATAACAATACATTTCTTGGCATTGAGCTTGAGCCCATGGCTCTGGCACCAAGCATCTGTTTCTGTAAGGCCCTTTTGTAGAGTATCCACATCATTTGGGGATTCAATAATGGCTCCCAGTTTGCAGTCATCTGCAAACTTTGTTAGCCAGAGTCCCTTAGTGTTGACCTGTACTTCAGAGAAGTAGATGCCAAACAAGAGCGGCCCCAGGACTGAACCCTGAGGTACTCCACTTGTCACTTGTCTGGAGCTGGATTTGGAGTCAGCTACTTTTACAGTGTGGGTTCTATCAGTAAGCCATTTAGCAACCCATTGGGTGACATAGGGATTAATGCCCAACTTAGTAAGTTTATCTATGATTCCAGAGTGGGGGATGGTGTCAAAGGCCTTGGCAAGGTCTAGATAGGCTGTGTGGACCACCTTACCCTTGTCCATGGCTCTGGAGACTGATTCAAAGAAGTCAATCAGGTTCAGGAGACAAGATCATCCCTTCACAAACCCAAACTGGGTGGGGTCCAGTGTTTGAAGGTTGCCAATGTCTTTGTTTATAAGTTCCATGATAATACGCTCCATGGCCTTGCAGATAAGGCTTGTCAGACTGATGGGACGGTAGTTTCCGGGATCTAAGGTGGATCCCCCCTTGTGGATTGGGATAACTATAGCTCTGCGCCACTCAGTGGGCACGAAACCTAAGGTGAGGCTATGATTAAACATGACACTTAGGTGAGGTGCCAGTTCATATTGTAGTTCATGTAGTACACAGCCCAGGATGTCATCTGGTCCCATGGATGCTGTATTCTTGGCTTTAGAGAGTGCGTTTTGTACCTGTGTGGCCGTTATTACTGGAATTTGGCAATCTTCCGGTATTGAGATGGGCCATTTAGAGGGTGAGAGTGGGGTGAAGTTGGCACTGAATCGATCTGCCAGGATATTGGCAATATCCTTCGGATCAGTATATTTAATGCCATTCTGTTTTAGCTCAGAGCAGATCTGAGCATTGCCATTTAGATTCTTGACATAATTATAGAATGCTTTGTGGTTGTCTTTGGAATCTTTGGCAATTTTATTTTCGTAACTAGCTTTGGAGGATTTTATGAGGCATCTCAGTTTCTTACTGAGGCTAGTAAGGGAGTTTTTTGCATCCTGGGATTTTCCTCTTTTCTGCAAAAGTTTCTTCCTTTTGTTGTAATGTTTGTTTATGGCAGGGGACCACCAGATTGGCTTCCTCTTTTTGGATGAGAGCATTTTGGTTCTATTTGGGATGGCACGATTCATGCATGAGTGGATGTGCTCGTACAGTGCCGTAGTGTAGGATTCAGCAGTTGAACTTTCAGTTCCCGTCTGCATGGGTGTCATGAAGTTTGTCACTTCTGACTTGAGTAGCATGAAGTTGGCTTTAGAGAAGTTTTTTATGGTGGTTTCTTTACTGGGGGGGGGGGGGGATGTGGATGTTAAGGGTGATTAGCTTATGGTCAGACCTGACTAACGAGGGGGTGACCATAGGTATGGAGCATTGATTTCCCATGTTGGTAATGACCAGGTCTAGGATATTGGAGCCCTGGTGGGACTATGGATTAGTTGATCCAGGGCGTTGGAATTTATGAATTCCAAGAACCGTTGCGCAAAGGTGTTGGGACATGAGTAGTTTTCCCAGTTAATGGCAGGGTAGTTAAAATCACCCAGTATTAGGGTGTTTGGTTCTATCTTAATATTTTCCAGTATGTTTAGAAAGGTGTAGTGAGAATCTTGGGGTATGGTGGGGATCTGTAGCAAGCTACAATTTGGATTGCAGTCTTACCTAGTGTTAGTTGCACTTGGAGAATTTCAGACACATTGTGTTGGCCAACTAGCCTGGTGGTGTGAATATCCTTGGTGAATATTGACACTCCTCCACCTTTAGTGTTTCGGTCCTGGTTTGGTGGCCGAAAAGTGTGGTAAGAGTTGTAGCCTGGTATTGCAGGGGTGATCTCTGGAGCCTTGAACCAGGTCTCAGTTACTGCACAGATATCGATGTTCTCCATTTTTAGGAGTGCCTCGAGAGAGTGCATTTTGAGGTTTAGACTTCTAGCATTGAGTAGCATTACCTTCAGATTTTGCATGCTTGTACCTGTTATGGTGGTGGTTTTGTCCTTTGAAGTTTGCCTAAAAAAGGCACTATAGGGGTGGCAAGAACCTTAGCCAGTAACCTGAATCCCAGGGGCAACAGGTGCAGACCATCTCTGGCAAAGCATCATGGTCTGTCAATCATGTCATCCCAGGCAGACAGATACTGGATCCCCTTTGAATGACACCATAAGCTTAGCCAATTGTTGAAGTCAATCATTTTATCCTTATATTGTGGTATCATTCTGGGTGAAGGCAGGATGCTACTCAGGGCTAGGGTCATACCTGCCTGGGCCACATGATCCGAGAGCTCTTCCATGTCTCTTTTCATGTAGTCCAGGGAGGCATGTCTCAAGTCATTCACTCCAACATGGACAATGACAGAGTCATATTTGTACTTGTTGTGGAGTGACTTGAGTGCATGCGTTATGTGGCGGATCCTGGCACCCGACAGGCAGCTGACTGTAACTTTCTCCTTATTCAACCTGGTGAGAGGGACATCAGTGTGCCGGACTATAGAGTCACCTATGACTAAAGTGTTAGGTACATTGTCTTGCCTTAGGGACTGTTGCTGGGTGGCACACTGGTGTTGTGAACTATGTGACACATTGGTTGTGATTGGTGTTTGTTTGTGTTTCAGCTTCAGAGGTCTTTGTTGCTTGGGCAGGTTACAGTTAAGGGCCTCTGCATATGTGGATTTAGTGTTGCTATATGTGGGTGTTGGTGGTGCGGGTTTAGAAGGGCTATGTGTTGCTTGAGGTGTAGTGTGGGTGTTAACCTTCTCCTCTTGACTGTTTAGCACAATCTTGGGTGGAGAGAGCTTTGCTTCCATTTTGGCTATATAAGTGCATCTCTCACAGGTTGTAGTGTTGGGTGGTAGGAGGAGAGGGTTGTCTGTGTACATGAGGCAATTGCTGCATTGCCCCAGTATGCCCAGATTCACCAGGTGGACAGGAGAAATCACTGGAAGCTGACCCTTGGACATGCCTGGTTTGGGGCTTTTTTTTTTCTTTGTAAAGTATAGGAGCTGTTTCCTTAGCAAGGTACTTTGCAATTATAGGCTGTTTAGTGCCTACTATTAATTTCTCCTTGTTAACAAGGAGAGTGCAGTGTTTGTATGAGTTTAAGGCTTCCTAGTGCTTTCCAGCAGGTATTAGAGAAAGTGCTAGTCACAGGGATGCTTAAAGGTAAGATTGAAAAGAATGCACTCTGCAGTGTGCACTAGAGAAGTTAGATGTGAAAGTAGGTAACTTGAGTTTTACCTGTTTAAAAAGTTAAGGTTTAGTGGAGAGTTACTATTTTTAAAACAGCAAGATGGACTGAAAGGGGTGGTCACTTTTGTATTTTGGTACTATGAAATACTGTAGGATGGCCAATAAATAGGGTTACCACCTGTCCCACTTTGCGAGGGACAGTCCCTCTTTGGGCAGTTGTGTCCTGCAAAAAAACTGAACAAATGGCAAATGTCCTGATATCTTAGGACAAAAATATTTCCTATATTTTCTTTAATAGTAACATGAAACAGTTATTTTGTATCTGAAACACCAAAATATTATAATAAACAGAATAAGCAACTCAAATGCTACAAGAATAAGTTTCTATTCTGGCAAAAAGTAAATTTCTGTCCTTTGTACTGGCCGTGGGTATGTTTTGCCCTGCAAAATCCGACGTTCCTACCAAAAATGTCCCACTTTGGGCATTTGAAAAGGTGGCAACCCTACCAATAAATTTAAATAATTGAAGGGGTGGGATTTCAAAAGTGATGGTTTTGTGATTACTCACATAAGCCAGTGAAAGTAGAGAGAAATGAGATATATGGTCAGATTAACATAAGAGGCGGGCAACTAGAAAGACAGTGGTATTTAACAAGACAACTTAAATGGGTGGGAGGGAAAATTCTGCCTGACTCGGAACAGAGAGAGCTGTGGTCTCTTTTGAAGTTTTAATATGCTGTTAAAACAGAATGCAAGCAAAACACAAGGTAAAGAAAACAAACTACAGTATTCAAAATATAGAAAGGCAATACAGAAATACAAAAAATAACAGCAAACTAACCTTTGCTTCACAGCAAAGTGTAGCAGAGTCTGGATGAGCCTTTCTGGTAAAGCTCAATCAGGTGTTAATTGTCACTGTATAAGTTCATTACGTTGGTTTCACTGCAGGAATTGCAATTGTTTGGGTATAGCCATATACATTCTGTAAATATATGTGATGTTTACAAATTAATTACTTAAACATTAGTGATGGCTTAAATTTCACATAGCATTGCATGATATCTGCAGTTTTCCCACTGGTGTTGTTATAACATGTATATCATTCCACAGAATCTCTGGAATGCTGACTGCATACTTGCAGAGTAGGAAGAAAAGTGCAGCCTGAGCTCACTTTGAGAGAATCAGTTTCTAATATCATACAGAAAACAAATGTTAATAAATCTTTAACCATAGCTATTAGACTAAAAATGTAAATGTGAATGTTTTTTCAGCAGACACAGATATTCATAACAATGTAAATGATGATAGAGTGAATCTAAGTCATGACTTAATATTTAGTAAGGAATACCAACATTATGCATATTGTTTGCATATTTGGTAAAAACAAATCACAATGTCTCAGTGAAAATAGTATGTAGACCCTTACAATTTGTAATTAATTTGTTTGTCTGAAGGTCAGCTTTAAAATGGTAACTTAATAAGCATTGTGTGATGCTCCATTATTGATATATTCACATAAATATGATATATTTCATATTTCTCATAATCTGATAATTAAACAAAGCTCAATATGTCATCAACTATAACAGACAGAGCTATATATCAGTGTACAAGTTGTGTGCATCAATGTCAGCTTCAAAATAATCATCATGTGTATTGTCTTCAAAGATATGGGCATAATAAGGAGAAATATAATTTCCATAATGTAACAAATACGCTAAGTATTAGATTTGTGCCCTTGTCATATATAAGCATGATTGCTTTTTTTCTGAAATTGGTCTGCGATTGATCCACTGTGAATAATAGACTTCACCCATGACTTTGCTTTACCTCCTTGCACAGATGTTGACAGAAATATGATAAGGATATTCATTTTCATAATTCAGCAAATAAAATCACCAACAAACTGAGATGATATACCACATCCAGTCATGTTTTATAGCTGTACTTCATTTTTCTTACCTTGTAGGAGGAGACAGCTGATGACATGCATAAAGCACTCCTTGATTTTTTTCTACTTACAAAAGCAAGGTAGTGAGGAACTTCAACAATTTTGTGCATTACCAAAACCCTAAACTTGATAATGCATGCAATACACAATGGCAAAGAGCTCTAGACATACACAAAGTGCACTATGCTTATTTTGTGCTAACAAAAACAAGGTAATAGGAACTTCAGAGATTCAATGCATTGCTGCTATTCTAAATCCCAGTAATACAGGTAATATGCAGTGGCAAAGAGCTATATTACATAATAAGTATGCAAGGCAGCAATGCTAATAAAATGCCCCCTCCCAAAAAAAAAACATGCTGTACACACACAAACAATTGCTGAAGGCAACCCCCCCCAAAAAATCTGCAAAAATCTCAGCAGGCAAGATGAATGAGAGACTAAACACTTACCGGGATCAGTGACTGTGACACACATTCCTTTTCTATTCTTCAGATGTTTGTATCTCTCCTCGGCATGAGTCCAGGGGTTTACAGACAATTTCTGAATTTCCTTGCATATTATTTTCTTCTCCATCAACTTCTCATGCAGCTGTGATTAATCACAGGTGAAAGGGCCCAAAAGAAATGTTCTATGGCAATAGAAAGGAAAGAGTGAAGCTACAGGACCCTTAATTAACCCACCCCCCACCAGGAACAAAGAGTGTTCAGTTAAGGAAGCAGAAATTATATGCAAGTAGTGATTGGATTGTAAGAATCTAATTGGTTGCCATCACTTTCAACACCTCCAGGAACTCAGATGAACAGTTTGGGTGTCTATACAACTGTAAGGCTGAAAGATGGATGCACATCTGTGAAGGAAAATGATAATATTCTTTTTTTGAGGGGGAGTATTCCCTGCAGAGCCATTGGAAAATAGAAGTAATAAGAACATGCTGTAAGTATAGCTTGAATGCAAGGTGCTAACATAAGAAAAGCATCATATTGTGAATGATAAAGAATGCATATAAAGTTGCAAAACAAGCCACTTTAAGTTTCTTTATGTAAACCTCAGTGACCTATAGCAGAGGAAACAAAGTTCAGAAGCTAAACTACAATTTTCTTTTACCTTTCAAATTTTGTTTTCACAAATGCAGTTTAACTAAAGACTTTTGGCTTTTCCCGGTTAGGGGTCGTCACAGTGGAACTCCGGTCCGCTCATGATTAGCAGTGATTTTTACGGTGCCAAGTTGCCAGCCCAACGCACAACCTTCAACAAAGACACACCCATTCATGCTCGCACCTACCTGCATGGCTTTAACATCACTCGACCACAGGGAGGACATGCAGACTCCACAAAGAAGATGCTCCAGCCGAGAATCGAATGGGAGAACCTCTTGCTGTGAGGCGACAACGCTAACCGCTGCACCAAAGCAGCAACTGTTGGTTTAAAACTGCTTGCACCTACTGAAGGGACTTGGGGTAATGTGTTATTTATATATATATATATATATATATATATATATATATATATATATATATATATATATATATATATATATATATATATATCACTTTTATTTAATTTCTCCAAATCTTTTGTGTTTCTAATACCATGATGTGAATGGACTACATTCCTAAGTCAAAGTACGATTAAAATTCAGGAAGTCAGTATTATTTCAGTCTTTGATGGTCTTGCTCTTTGCAGCACTCACAATGTGCCCAGTAATAACTCCTTCTGCAATTTGTATGGGGTTACATGGATCGGTAACATATCTAAATACGATTGTAGATTCTTTTTTATAAGACCCGTTGCTCCCACCACTGTTGGAACTATTTGGGGATCTTTCTTCCACATTGCTCTTATTTCTGCCTGCAAATCCTGATATTTTATGACTTTGTGTCTCTCTGTATGCAGGACACTGCAGTCACTGGGTGTGGCAATTTCAATGATCAATGCTACTTTTGTCTTCTTTTCTTGGACTACTATATCCAGTTTTCTAGCATCTATCTTTTGAACTCTTGGTAACGGATGATCCCATGTGATGTAAACTTCATCATTTTCTATGATGCTTTGTGGCTCATGTTTCCAGTGTTTTTCAGCCACTTCAATACCATAATATTTGCACAATCCTCAGTGCAGCAGTCTCACCACATTACTATGCCTTTCAGTATACAGTCCTTCTGCCATTAGTATGTCGCAACCAGCAATGAGGTGCACAACTGTTTCTAATTCTGTTTTGCAAAACCTACATTTGTCAGTTTCTCCCACATGTTCAATGCACTTTGTAAACCACTGTGTACATAGCCCACTATCTTGTGCTGCCAATATTAACCTTTCATCTCTTGGTTTGAATTCACCTCTCCTTAACCATTCCTGCATTTGATCCTGATCAACATGAGGTTCTTCCAGAAGTTTTCTATACTTGCAACTATATTTATACATTTTCTGCATTTCCTACCTTCTCATCTGGTTCTTCACCTTATATTGTTTCTTTTGTTAGTTTTTTTTGGCACTTTCAGTTGCTGTTTATTTTTTATTTACTTCTGGTTTGATTTCCATTCCTGCTTGACACCAATATGCTTGTGCTAGATTAAGCAGAGAAGTCATCTTAGACTTATTCTCCTCATGTTTCAAAACTTTCACAATGTTTGGGTATTGTGAGGTCAGCAGATATGTGTGGAGTCCCAAAATTGCAGATCTATACATGTAATCAATTTCAAGAAGGCCCATCCCTCCTTCAGAATGGGGAATATACTGTATAATCTTGGTATGCACTGATTTTTATAAATCATTTGGTGAGCATGAAGCATCCTTCTTGTTTCCCTATCTAACTCTGATGTATACAAAGATGCTACCTGAGGCATGCTCAGTGTAATGAGTAAGTAAACTCAAATAATGCTACCTGCCTTTATAACAACATTGCTCTGGGAATGTGAACAAGTTATAAAAAACTGTTTCATGAGTAGTAGCAATGACAAGGTTACATTACAGTCCAACAACTGTGTTATGTCTATTATATATGCCTGACATCAACAGAAGGTTATCCCAAATGGCAAATATGTTTCACTTTCTAGATTGCAATTCATACATTTTGTTAATGATGCTCTCTATAACATACTTCTACATTTTTGTCATCCTTACCAGAGGTTTTTCATTGATTTTAATTTAAATATTTTGTGCATGGGGGAGGGGGTGTGTAATCCTAGAGAGCCAGAAGTTAATTGCTGTTAATGATGCCTGTGTATATTCACATGTCTTGTTGCCAGTCATTATGCTTAATTTTCCAACAAATGTATTTGTTTGTGTTCTTTTTCATCACATAGAGGGATATGGTTCCTAACAAATCTGGCCCACATATGCCATTCTCACATGCTGAGAAAGAAGTAAAAGTGCGGGTACTCCATCGAACGGATCATACTTATTTGAGAAAGTCGAAGCTAATAAGTCTTTCTTTGACCATATCTGGCAACAGATGGTTGATGATGTCAGTGCTGTGGGTGGACATGGCCATGATTATGGCCAGATCAGACACTGGGCCAGTGAAATGATCACCAAATCCAAAAAAAGAGCTGCTACAATACCATGGGAATGGAGGGCTACTGGTGGTGGTCCTGGTACCAAACCACCACTGACTGAGACAGAGAAGTTCCTATCCACTGTAAAGAATCCAGACAGCTCGTTGGGGGTTCTAGAGTAGTGGTTGATGTAAGTGCTGAGGTGGAGGATGACCAAATGGTATCTAATAGGTATGCATATTACTAATTACATTTTATATATAGATACATATGTATATATCTATAATTATCTTTTATATATACATACATATGTATATATCTACATATCTCTCTTTATATATCTATATATCTCTCTTTATATATATATATATATATATATATATATATATATATATATATATATATATATATATATATATATATATATATATATATATATCGAGCAAGAGGGGGGGTGGAGAGGCGGGGAGGAAAGTTTTGTGCTTAGCGTCTAAGTTTTCACTTAGGTAATGAGTGTGTGTGCCATCCTCTGCCTGTTAGTGATAGACACAATGTGCAGAGCTGTTTAATGAGTACTAAACAGCTTGGTCGCATGGGCAAAACACTCACACTCGCTTAGCATAAAGTGAAGGCATTCATGAATCTGGCTGATGGACTTTTAAGACTCAAATGAGAAATGCTCCTCATAATCAGGTATACTTAAAAGTGTCTTCCCTGTCAGTGTCAGCACATTCCCCAAAAATAAAAAAAATAAAAAAAGAGAGAGAGAGCAAGAGAAACAGAAAATAGAACAAATGTTGTTTTGTAATTGTGGGGATTATCACTGTATGTTCACTGTGTTAGAATTCTCCACAATTATGTATTTAACAAAACCGGGTAGCTTGGTTCACCCTGCAGTCATGGATAAAAGTCACAGCATCATCAAAAAAAAAAAATAGGAGAGTACTCAGAAAGAGGAATAATTGAAGCAGGGTTTATTAAGAAAATAAAATCAGAGGAAAAACTTTATAGCTTTTAGGATCTCATATGCTCAAGTATTTCCTTTGTTTTCTCATTAATAGTAATCAGATTTTTTGTACTGGCCTGCTGGTTCTTCTTGGATAAGAAGGGCTGTGTTGTTTTCAATTGTGGTTATAAATAATTAACCTTTCCTTTTACTGTTCATGAGTTAGTGGACAGGAAGTTATGCTGAATACAATAAGGTTTATTACTTTGAAAAATGAAACTTGGAAGAGTTCCTAGGATATCACCTGTTATAGAGGAGCAGAGCCAAAAATGAGGTATTTTAAGTTAAAGTAAAGTTTATTGGTTAGTGAATAAATGTTTTCTTTGTCTCTGCTAGACTTTGGAACAAAAAGAAAATTAAGGATGGCAGATTTCCAGGCAAGATGGGAGGCACTTTCATCTCAAGCTAAGGCATTGAATAACAAGGTAGTAGTGGATCAGAATTGCAGCAGGTCAACTTTACTCTCACGGGGCAAAAAACAAAAAAAAAAACAAAGCAGTAATCACCTGAAAAATATCCCAGACCTCAGTGACTCAGAAGAGGGAAAGAGCCAGTGGTTGATGAGACAACAGAAGAGGGAAAGAGCCAGTGGTTGATGAGACAACAGCTTTACCCAAAAAGTCATCTGGTTCAGGAGCTAACAATTCAGAACTGTTTGCTGGTGATGGAGTAGCTCTGGCTCAGACAACAGAAGAGTATTTAGGTAGTTTTTGGAAGTGTTATCAGAAGGTGATAGGACTAGGCTATTTGACCTCTGTATTAAAAACAGTTTCCAAAATTAGGACAGGTATAGGAATAGTCAAGTTATAGATTCAGTAGAGATGCCACATGTTTTTCCCAAGATCCAGTCCTCAAGCAGCTCAGTCAAGGGATTCATGATATGGAGACACATGTCAGTTCACTTGCCCTGGGTTTTGCCATCATTTGCCATGTTCCAACAGACTTTAAGGAAAAAGTTTTAAAAGGAGAGTATATAGACATTTTTGACCTAATTGACAGAGAAGGGATTCAGAGGCTACTTGATTTCCATGTCATGGCAAGAAAGGATTTAAAGATGACATTTGGTGGTTGTAGTTAACAGGCAGATAGTGAAGGTGAGGGTTCATAACTGGAATAAATCTGGTTTTGAGGCACATTTGTTTCATGGTTATTTTAATGGAAAAAGACCCCAAACAGGCACTCGCCTTGTTTAGAAAATTAAAGTCAGTAATCCCCTCTCTCAGGTGGGAAATAAAACAGGTAGAAAGTTGGTTGGGGGGTCATGGAAGACAAGCCCAGGTTTTCCTCACCTGGACATTTTGAAAAAAAGTCTGGGGAAGCTGAAAGCTTGCTTGGAGTACAACAATGAATTTTGTGTTTAACAACATGTTGTTTCCAGCATTCCTGTTCTTTTTGCAGTAAGGGACATCCAGTCCTCAGGTACTGGGTGAAGAATGGTCAGCTTCCAACACAAAAAATGTTCAATGCGAATGGGTCATTGACTACAGGGATTTTGTGTACTGGGAGAATGGGCAATGCATTATTTCAAGCCCCCAAAGGAAGAGTATAATTTCATTTAATTTCCGGCATAGAAGATGATAACCCCCCATTTCCCATTAAACCAGAGGTTTTAGGTCATTTTTTGGCTAGCTACCTTAATGTGGTAGTTATAAAGGAACTAGTGGATTTTTTTCTTTTTTGGTTTTCCCATGAAAACAAGGGTGGTACCTTATTTCCATTTATGTCCCAATATGCGATGTATTATGGGTAAAGAAAGTATTTTGAAGGAACTTATTGGCAAAAAAAGTTGTGGAGGGTAGGATTTTGAGACCTTTTCCCACCAACCCTGCTTTCCAGTTTTCAAGTCTCACCCCTAGAGCTTGTTCTGAAGAGCACCCCAAGACAGTATAGGGTTATTCACCATTTGTCTTTCACAGCTGAGATTTTGTTTTATGACAACATCAGCAGATGAGATTCACAAGTCAAATATTCTAAGTTGTTAGGATTTTTGGGTTTGGACATCAATGTTTCTTAGTCAACTCTTCATCTTCCACTGGTAAAAATAGAGACATTCAGGGCATCCATTGATCAGCTCTTAAGTATGAAGAAAGTTAGAGTTCAACAGGTCATGGAACATTTGGGGTCAGTTTTGCTTGTTGGATGATTGCTCTGGCTAGATCATTTATACAGGCATTGACCAACCTATTATAAGGGGGTTTGCAGAAGCACTGCTGGATGTGAGTGACAGAGAGAGTGAAAGACGATGCTCATCTTGGAAGGTTCTTTTTATTGCACTATAATTATATCATTTCCTGGCAAAGGGAATGGATTTCTTCTATATAGAGTTACAGCTATTTACAGATGCATCAGGGGTTAATGACATGGGGCTTATTTCCAAAAGCGGATGTTTTTTGCCCCGGCCCAAATTTTGGGACAACAGGGATTGCAAGGATGTTTTGTTTCTTAAACTTATTTCTATTTGGACAGGGAATGCTGTTTGGGGGGGACCTGTTTAGCCACAATAGGATAGTTTTTCACTGTGACAATTTCTTAGTGGTTCACATTTTGACCAGAAGGACATCAAAATCAAAGAGGGTCCAATCTTTGCTCAGAGAGCTGATTTTGCAAAATTTAGATACATTTGTCATTTAGGGGCTTGCATGTCCCATGCAAAACTAACCTGCCAGTGAACTGCATTTCTTGTTTATAGATTGCAACGTTCAGATGAAAGGCCTCAGAAATAGAAGAAAAGCCTGCTATAATTCAGTCTTTCTCAGGCTGATTGGTGAAGAGTAGTAGCTTAGCTGCTGTCCCTGTCCTTTTCAGCTAGCACAAACGTTCTTATGGCTCCTCCATTGCTACTTTTCATTATTGTTTGAAAACAATACCATCAGTAGCCAGAATCTGATCCCCCTCCACCATTTGCCATTTCCTGGTTACCAGGTGTTCTCATCATAAAGCAGTTAAGATGCTTTGTGTTCATCAGTCAGCTGTCAGTTTTTGGTCAAGGTTGCTAGGCTAACCTTATTTTACCAGAGAATGGTTGATATCCAGATTTCTGTTACACTGGGGGAAAGCTCTGGGGCTTATGACAGACTGCTGGCATCCCACTGAAATTTATAAAGTAATGTCCAACTACTGTCTTTATGCCAGATATGTGACATTAGTTACTTGTATGTAATGGGGGGGGGGGGGGTTCTATGTAAGTGAGCTCTTGCTTTGTTTAACTTGGGAAGATGTATACTTGTTGGACAATGTCTATTTGGCTCTAAGATGACTCATTATTCAGGTGTCCCTTGGCATTGCTGTGTCACAACCTTTGGAACAAACCACTATTTCACTTATGCTCCTCTATTACGCACACAGACCTGGCCTTTCAAGAATCATACCATGTAAGCATCACCCCAGGATGTTGTTTTCATGTACAGAATTTGCCTAGCTTGGATATATTACCTCACTCTTCTTGTATTGGTAGAGCTACTGATCTGGCTAGAGAGCAACAAGCTATTAATATTTTAAAGACAGTAGGGCATTGATCACCTGATGCCTTTCTGAAACACATCAGATAGATACTGCAAACGTTAATATTTGTTTCTTTTACAGGTTCTTGATGTGTGGTTTCATTTGGACACTGCTATGTACTATTAGCAGCTAAGAGAGCTTCAGCATGGCCATATGGCCTCAGTATAGGTTTATCTATCAACAACTGAAGTGGCTTGGAAGAGCTATCCCAGCATGAGGTGTGTTCATTTCTTACCTAAATTTCAGAAGTTGATCCAGCAGATTGGGATTCCATATCTGATATTCCTTCACTTGGGGGATAACAGTGGCTTGTTGCCCAAGTGGCACCATTTGTCTGAGGTATTCAATATGCTGGTTTTATTTCAATCTCTTTACCCTTTGTCTATCATTTGTTGGCCATCCAATATCTGGAGACTTTGCTGGTTCAATGGGATCCCTACTCAAGTAGCACATATGTTATGAAAATGTATGAACCGCTGACTAGGTTGTATAGCTTCAGCATTGGGTTTTCAGGTAAGTGACCACTGGGGCTTACAGGACAAACAGCCACTTTGGTTCTGGCCAGATGGCATTCCTTTATCTGATGTTGGTCATAATTTACTGAATCTGAATTTTTTTTTTGTTTATTCAGAAGCTGTTGTGATTCAGCTTAATAGTTAAAACATGGAAAAATGGGTGACAAATTCATGTTAATATTTGCTTTCTTTTATTTACAGAATTTCAGGAAAGGGTGGAACAGGTGAGAAGCCTAATGGTTGATGTTGGGCAGAATTTCATATTTTGCTTTCCCCTCCTAGTTTCCTGATCCTTAGGGCTGGTTTTGTTGAATTTGTGAGTACATATGCATGCAGATCCTGCACTCTTGTGGCTACAAGCAACAAGAGATTTTTGGCATGAAAAAGGTCACCATTAGGATGGTTCTTTAAGCCACCTGGTAGAAATAGGCAGGATTATATGACATTGGAATATATTGGCATTGCATAGATACTATTATTAGTATTACTATTATGCAAGAAGCTCAGAATTTCTAGACAAAAGATATACAAAAGGATTAAGAGAGAAATTAGAGGAAATAAAAATACTTCCACAAGAAAAACTGCCAGAAGCTTCAAATAAAAAATTGTGTTCATTAATACATCAGATTTATGAACAACATTATATAGACCAAGAAACCCTGGGCTGTTTGGAAATAGAAGGACTGAGGAAGTGCAAAAATATAAAGAACAAACTCTAGAGACCTTTGAAAGTTATAAAAAAGTATGGACAAGGAAAGAAAGAGAGATCTGATATGGTGCAATATTTATGCAAAGGCAAAAGCTAAACTGATCAACACAAAAAAGACAGTCTCAAAGATACTGAAAGAAAAACACAGGCAAAGGCATCCAGATATGTAAAGTTTCACAATAAAAAATAAGATAACAAAGGGCAACACAGAACAGAAGATTAGTAAATTAGAAGTGAAAAAAAATAGAAGATGAAGTTATGGAATACTTCTGTAGTGAAGGATGTAGTGTAGAGAGTCTAACACAGGCTACATCACAGCATAATGGAGCAATGAGTCCCAAAGTAAGGAGAAACAGAAGGAGCAGGCGACATCTGAAGAAATATGGCCATGGGAAAGAAAAAGAGATATAATATGGTACATGTCCATGACTACCCCTTAGCAGCATGCCATGCATATTAATGACGGCATGCTGCTGTGGGAGAGCTGAGGAACAGGGATACTGAGTCAGCGTAGGGAGAGGTGTAGTGGCTACCCATGGCTGCAGATGAGTGTGAGCCTCCCTATAATGCTCCCCACCACTGTTGTAATGTTGTGAAGTGTGTCAAATGTATAATATGTCATTTTTATGATCTTTTATTTATTTATTTTTTCTTCATGTTTCCGATGCGCGGAGAGCAGCAATGCTAAGTTGTGCTCACATATAGACAGCTGACACCTGCCAGACATCTAAAAATAGAAACCAGATGTAATTAATTATTTATTTATACTTGTGTTTAAGAGTGTTTGCATGGTGCTGTTGCCAGCAATGCTAACAGGTAGCCTAGTAGTATATGTGAAGGTATACTAATTTTTATAGAATCCAACTAGCTACGTGGGTGGAGTTACAGCCTTATGTGTAGTAAGTCCTGGGTTAGAGTCCATAAGGAGCAGAATATGTCTGTAAATGAATGTACTATTGTTCATAGGTTGGTACTAGGCTATCGGCCCTAGGGCCTATACAAGCCTAGCCATAACAATTCCCTGGATATTTCTTCCCACAATATTTACTTCCCTAGACCACAGTCTAGCAGGGCGACTGACGTGATCCCCAAGGTGAATTTCCTCCCATCCAATTGTCAAGGTTCCTTTTGAAGAGGGCCAAGGAGGCACTCTGCTTGATATGTATGGGCAGTCTATTCTAGAGTATGGGGAGTCACTGGGTCAGGAACCTATCCCTCCAGCATGTTTTGTTCATTGTGATGACAAGGTTTAGATCTCTGGGGAGTGTGGCTCTGAGGGATTGGGATTTCTTTAAGTGGAGCATATCCAACAGCTCAGGGTTTGACATGGCCTTGTATGTTAAGCAGAGATCACCTCTGAGTAGATGATATGCCACAGAGTATAGCTGGAGTTTTTTTAGACGGTCAGCATAGGGCATCTGCTTTAGGCCTGTGATTCTTTTAGTGAGGTATTTCTGTGGCCTTTCCAGCTGTTGCAGATGTCTTGGGAGGTACATAGCAAATGGGACATTGTATTCTATAATGGGTCTAATGAGGGATGAGTACAGTGGGACAATGGCATCCTTTTTTCTGGATGAAAAGCCCTTAGTGATGAGGTGTGCTACATAGAAGGATTTCCTGACTGTTGTGGCGATGTGGTTATCGAAAGTGAGACCACTGTCCACCTGTGTCCCTACGTCTCTCATCACACTTTTGGTGTTTAGTGTACTGCCACCTATGTGGTAATTCATGGATACATGCTTTTTCCCAAAGGGGATAACTATACATTTCTTGGCATTAAGCTTGAGCCCATGGCTCTGGCACCAAGCATCTGTTTCTGTAAGGCCCTTTTGTAGAATATCCACATCATTTAGGGTTTCAGTAATGGCTCCCAGTTTGCAGTTATCTGCGAACTTTGTTAGCCAGAGTCCCTTAGTGTTGGCCTGTACTCCAGAGAAGTTGATGCTAAACAAGAGTGGTCCCAGGAATGAACCCTGAGGTACTCCACTTGTCTCCTGTCTGGAGATGGATTTGGAGTCAGCTACTTTTACAGTCTGGGTTCTGTCAGTAAGCCAGCTGGCAATCCATCGAGTGACGTAGGGATTTATGCCCAACTTAGTAAGTTTATCTATGATTCCAGAGTGGGGGATGTTGTCAAAGGCCTTGGGGAAGTCCAGATAGGCTGTGTGGACCTCCTTACCCTTGTCCACAGCTCTGGAGATTGATTCAAAGACGTCAATCAGGTTCAGGAGACAAGATCGGCCATTCACAAACCCAAACTGGGTGGGGTCCAGTGTTTGAAGGTTGCCAATGTCTTTGTTTATAAGTTCCATGATAATGCATTCCATGCCCTTGCAGATCAGGCTCATCAGACTGATGGGACGGTAGTTCCCGGGATCCAAGGTGGATCCCCCTTTGTGGAGTGGGCTAACTGTAGCTGTGCACCACTCAGTGGGCATGAAACCTGAGGTGTGGCTATGATTAAACATGACACTTAGGTGAGGTGCCAGTTCATTTTGTAGTTCATGTAGTACACAGCCTGGGATGTCATCTGGTCCCATGGATGCTGTATTCTTAGCTTTGGAGAGTGCGGTTTCTACCTATGTGGCCGTGATTACTTGAATTTGGCAATCTTTTGGTAATGATATGGGCCCTTTAGGGGGTGAGAGGGGGGTGAAGTTGGCACTAAATCAATCTGCCAGGATACTGGCAATATCCTTGGGATCAGTATATTTAATGCCATTCTGTTGTAGCTCAGAGCAGATCTGAGCATTGCCATTTAGATTCTTGACATAACTATAGAATGCCTTGTGGCTGTCTTTGAAATCTTTATCACTTTTATTTTTGTAACTTGCTTTGGAGGATTTTATGAAGGATCTCAGCTTCTTACTGAGGCTGGTAAGGGAGTTTTTTGCATCCTAGGATTTTCCTCTTTTCTGCAAAAGTTTCTTCCTTCTGTTGTATAGTTTGTTTATGGTAGGGGACCACCAGATTGGCTTCCTTTTTTGGAGGAGAGCATCTTGGTTCTATATGGGATGGCACGATTCATGCACGAGTGGATGTGCTCGTGCAGTGCCTTAGTGTAGGATTCAGCATTCAAACTTTCAGCTCCCATCTGAATGGATGTCATGAAGTTTGTCACTTCTGACTTGAGTAGCATGAAGTTGGCTTTGGAGAAGTTTTTTACAGAGGTTTCCTTACTGGTGGGTGGGATGTGGATATCAAGGGTAATTAGCTTATGGTCAGACCTGACCAATGAGGGGGTGACCACTGGTGTGGAGGAGCTATCTCCCATGTTGGTAATGACCAGGTCTAGAATTTTTGAGCCCCTGTTGGGACAATGGATTAGTTGATCCAGGGCATTGGAATTTATGAATTCCAAGAAACGTTGGGAAAAGGTGTTGGTACCCAAGTAGTTTTCCCAGTTAATGGCAGGGTAGTTGAAATCACCCAGTATTAGGGTGTTTGGCTGTATCTTAATATTTCCTGTATGTTTAGAAAGGTTTAATGAGAACCTTGGGGCATGGTGGGGGATCTGTAGCAAGCTACAATTTGGATTGTAGTCTTACCTAGTGTTAGTTGTACCTGGAGAATTTAAGATGCATTGTGTTGGGCAACTAGCCTGGAGGTGTGAATATCCTTGGTGGATATGGACACTCCTCCATGTTTAGTGTTTTGGTCTTGGTTTGGTGGCTAAAAAGTGTGGTAAGGGTTGTAGCCTGGTATTGCAGGGGTGCTCTCTGGACCCTTGAACCAGGTCTCAGTTACTACACAGATATCAATGTTCTCCATTTTTAGGAGTGCCTCGAGAGAGTGCATTTTGAGGTTTAGACTTCTAGCATTGAGTAGCATTACCTTCAGATTTTGCATGCTTGTATCTGTTATGGTGGTGGTTTTGTCCTTTGAACCTTGCCTAAAAAAGGCACTATAGGGGTGGCAAGAGCTTTAGCCAGTAACCTGAATCCCAGGGGTGACAGGTGCAGACCATCTCTGGCAAAGCATCGTGGTTTGTCAATCATGTCGTCCCAGGCAGACAGATACTGAATCCCCCTTGAATGACACCAGAAGCTTAGCCAGTTGTTGAAGTCAGTCATTTTGTCCTTATACTGTGGTATCATTCTGGGCGAAGGCAGGATGTTACTCAGGGCTAGGGTCATACCTGCCTAGGCCACATGTTCCGAGAGCTCTTTCATGTCTCTTTTCATGTAGTCCAGGGAGGTACATCTCAAGTCATTCCCTCCAACATGGACAATGACAGATGTCATATTTGTACTTGTTGTGGAGTGACTTGAGTGCATGTGTTATGTGGCAGATCCTGGCATCCGACAGGCAGCTGACTGTAATTCTCTTCTTGTTCAGCCTGGTGAGTGTGCCTGACTATAGAGTTGCCTATGACTAAAGTGTTGGGTACATTTTCTTGTCTTAGGGGCTATTGTTGGGTGGCACACTGGTGTTGAGAGCTATGTGTCACTTTGGTTGTGACTGGTGTTTGTTTGCATTTCAGGTTTGGAGGTCCTTGTTGCTTGGGCTGGTTAATGTTAAGGGCCTTCACATATGTGGGTTTAGTATTGCTATGTGTTGGTGTTGATGGTATGGGTTTTGAAGGCTATGTGTTGCTTGAGGTGTAGTGCAGGTGATAACCTTCTCCTCTTGACTGTCTAGCACAATCTTGGCTGGAGAGAGCTTTGCTTCCAGTTTGGCTATGTAAGTGCATCTCTCACAGTTTGTAGTGTTGGGTGGTAGGAGGAGAGGGTTGCCTGTGTACATGAGGCAGTTGCTGCATTGCCCCAGTATTCCCAGATTCACCAGGTGAACAGGAGAAATCACCGGAAGCTGACCCTTGGACATGCCTGTTTAGGTGCTTTTTATAAAGCACAAGAGCTGTTTTCCCTTACCTTTGCAAGGTACTTTGCAATTATAGGCTGTTTAGTGCCTATGATTAATTTCTCTTTATTAACAAGGAGGGCTGAGTGCTTGTATCAGTTTAAGGCTTCCTAGTGCTTTCCAGCAGGTTCTAGAGCAAGTGCTAGTCACAGGGGTTCAGATTTTAAGGCTACTACTGAGAAACCAGCTAATTCTAAGGGAAAATTTGAAGAGCAGACTTTCTGGCACCTGGAATATTTTAACCATAGCTGCACAATGCAAAAAACATGCAAACACATGTTTTTAAGCCAGAAAGTTGAAAGGGATAAAAATCAGCCCAAAATGGCTAATAAAATTACAATTTCAGAGCTGGAAACCACTCCTCTAGTGTTACATAGGCAGTACAATGCTCACCACTCCCACTGGTAAGCAGTAGGACTTCCCTCTACCACAGCAAGGTCTGTATAGCTCTGAACACAGAAAATAAAGTCCTGAAACCAGCAAAGCCTGGTAGGACTTCCCTCTAACACAGCAAGGTCTGGATAGCTCTGAACACAGAAAATAAAGTCCTGAAACCAGCAAAGCCTGGGATCTGGTGTATACTAGCTAGGAAAGGCAGGAAATGAGCAAACAAGATAGTATTTTTTTCTTTGTTTGTTAAAACAGGCTAAACAATGCAATAATACAATAAATAAACACAGAAAAGGTTGACATACTTGAGTGTGTAGCCCTAAACAGTAAATGCAATTTAAATCTACAAAATTAGCAATTTAAAGCTTTTAAATGAAGCAAGACAAGTGCACAACTGAAAAAAAAATAAGAGGCAGTAATACAGTAGAATAAGTAGCTCGTTTACATATGCAGAAAAGTCTATATATACAGAAAAACAGCTAAAACAACAATAAAACAATTCAGATGCAGTACAACTTAGAGCACTTGAGTTGTAGCAATATTAAGGCAAATACAGTTTTAATAAATGCACTAAAATGTACTCTATATTTCCAAAATGTTTGAGAAGCACAGTCAGAACACTAGGAGCTTCAGGCATTTTGTTTGCTTGTTTTTGTTAGAAAGGGAGAAAGGCGGAACAGAAGGAAAGAACCTAAGTGGGTTGGCCTTCTCAGATGTTCTCTCTGTATTAGGTAAAATGAGCTAATGGCACTAGACTGGGAGGAGTGTCCAAGATCAAATTTAGAGTAGGGGAGGGCAACTGCAAGGCCAGCAGGTATAAAGACAATATACCAATAGGGAGGGAGGGTGGGGAGCTCTCTAGTCAGAACACACTACAGAAATCACGTCAGGCAGAAAACACTACAGGCAGTGAGCCAATAGCTATAAAATACAGTAATAAGGTATGCAGCAGACAATAAAAGTGCTATAAATAGCTAGAATAACCAATAACTAGTAAAAATAAGCAAAAAAGGTCTACTTATTGTTATATATCACAGATCAGAGTTTTAGTCAGTGCTCCTTCTCCAATAGCCCTGTGTGGAATGACAGAAAACACTCAAGTCAACTTCTTATGTAACAGAAAGTTGAAACCTGAAACAACTTTAAAAAATTTCAAAAGAACCAGTGAGGTGCTTTCTCCAAGTCGTAGACCTGGCAACCCCAACCAGCTATGACCACAAACACTACACTTTTACTGTAGTGGAGGGGTTTTTTTTGCTAACTAAGATGGCCTTGAAAATAAGCTAAGAACACAGCCTCTAACAAACAACTAGGCCCAGAAACACAATCTTAAATATGGAAACTTTTCAGGCAGAAAACACTGCAGGCAGTGAGCCAATAGCTATAAAATACAATAATAAAGTATGCAGCAGACAATAAAAGTGCTATAAACATCTAGAATAACCAATGACTAGTAAAAATAAGCAAAAAAAAGTCTACTTATATTATATCATAGATCAGAGTTTTAATCAGTGCTCCTTCTTCAATATCTCAATTAATTTCTATAATTTAATAAAAATATTGTGGAATTTGGTAAGGCTGTACTCTGCTAAGCCCTGCTCATTCATGCTAAGCAGTGCATAAACATGTTAATGGTTTCCCATGTTTGTGTGGTGCTAAGCTTCACTAAAACTATGTTTCTGCAAGTTTTAGTGTTGCTTGACTCTCCTTAGCTGGTTTGCGTGATGCTAAGCAAAGAGGCGCCTTTTTGAATGTTGCTGAATGATGTGTAAGGGTGGGAAAATAGCCTATATTAAGCACAATAGGTGAGAATTCTGCATCATTCATTGGAGTTTAAGCTACCGTTGATATTGCCGGCGTTGCTGATGAAGGTATGCACTTTTGGGTGCAGAAATACAGTATTCAGGGGTTCAGGGTCATGGTTGGGCTCCTGCTACAAAACCATGAACCCTGGTTTATGCAAGGCAGATTCCATGGCTTGGAGTGTAAGGGAGAGGCCTGGGACCGGTTGGCCAGGGAACTCACCAGTGTTACTGGTATCTTCCAAACAGGTGAGCAGTGTTGTCACCATTATGATGACCTGAAAAGGAGAAATAGGGGAACCTTGGACACCTAGATCCAAGAAGTTAGAGCTGGGAATGCCCCACAAATATGTGAGCAATTTGTCCTCTGTTTTGCCAATATGCAAGCTGAATGTCTCCAAAACTGGTATGCCTAATGGTGTGCTTCTCCCCCAACAGCTGCAGCTGAGAGGGCTCGAAATGTCGAGTCCCATGCTAGGTGCCTGGCCATATTGCACTGTGAGCATGGTAAGTATGGATTTAATATGCTAACTGTAGTGCAATAAGCAGGAAAGTGTAAGGCATTTACTGAAATAAAGTATACACAAGAAAAACTGCAGTGCAATAAATGGGCAATTAGAGCTGTAGTGCAATACATGAACACTAACAAATGGTGTTCAATAAACAATAAACAACAGCAATAACAGTAAGCAAAATGGTGTTTAGCAAGATTGTGCTGTCATAACCATGGCAGTACAGCTGTATGCATTGATTGTCTATGGTAAGGTTGCTGCAGTCAAGTGTAACACTGTAATAGCTGTAGAATGCAAAAGTAATGGCCTGCAAACTGTATTGCTCAACTCATAGTACTATCCAAGGCAGTCTCCAGGCCAATATTGGTCACACAATGCTCTCTATTCCTCCCTACTTCAGGTAATAAAGGTATATGGGTTAGGTAGCCCACTCCATGGGCAGATATTGTGTGTACTTCACAGATATTTCAAAGCAATAACAATACAAAATGTTCACCAGCATTGTTGATACTAAAATAAAGCTGTTTAATATATGCAGTACAGTTGTATTCCATGCATGTGTGTTCTCCTATCACTGCAGTCAATTATAACACTGTAATAGTTCTAGAATGCAAAAAAAATGTCCTGTAACTTGTATTGCTCAACTCATAGTATGGTTCAAGGTTATGTCCAGCACACTATCAGTCACGTCATGCTCACATTTTCTCTCTCCACAGGAACAAAAGGTATATGAGTGTGGTAGCCCATGTTGTGAGCAGATATTGTGTTTAGATTTCACAGAGTTTTAAAATCAGTTAAGACTAACGTGTTCACCAGCATTGTTGATTCTTAAATAAATCTGTCTACTTCCAGTATGGCTGTATTCTTTGCATGTCTATACTAAGTTACTGCAGTCTATTATTACATTATTTGCAGATGTCCCCTGCAGTCACTGGTATTGGGCTCTGTTCCCATGCCTGGCAAGTAAGGTATGACAGCTGTCTAGTTTATGTACTGTACACAAATATGCCACTCAAGTGTCATGACTTCTTGTACTGTAATTAATATTGCTTAATCCATCTATCGCATGATTTCCACAGAAATGATTACCTGGAATGCAAAGTATTACCAAATCCGCTTACAGAACACCTTGGTAGTTATATAAGCCCACATGATGTGCAACCGTTCTGTCTTTTTGTGTATCTGCATTTGTTATTGCTTGGCCCATACTGTCCCATGAAACAACTTGAGAGGTATGTACGTGCTACATCACCTGTAGGAGAATTGTAGTCACTGTACACAAAACTGACAATACACACTTGTAGAGTAAATATTAGCAATGTATTCAGGGATATAATCTGCAATGTCACTAATGGACTGTTTTTCTCTCTCTCCTCACCCCTTATCTTCATGTATTTATTATTGTTATTTATTATTATGGATTACTATTAACATATTTTGTTACAATGACTATATTTTGGGAAATGTGGTTTATTATTGTTATGTGTTATTATTCATTCATATTAACATATCTTGTTAAATTCATCTTGTGGTTGCCCTTATGCTTTAACTGTTACTGACATGCTGTTAACATACTGACTCTTCTGTTATTTCATGTTCTGTCACACATAATATACATTATTAAGTATTTGGGTTAATTAAAATGATGTTCCGTGCTGTTAATATCAACAATAATTTGTTCATAACTAACCTCAACTTATTGCTATACCTCAATTACTACAGTACGTCAAGGTAGGCCGGTTCTGGCTGCTCCCTGTGCCTTGCCTCAACTGGCTGTGGCACCGGGTCCTAGCACATTTGCGACCCAGACCAGTGGTGCCCCTTCTGCTGCCCTGCATTACTTGTGGCGTCGGGTAGTACCGCCCAATAGGACGGGGCCTGGACTTCCTCTGGGAGCGGTGGTGAAGGGGGTGTTGTCACCCGGGATGAGCTCATGGTTTTGGTGTACAAGATACTTTACCGTGGGTTTCAATGCCACCTGCGCACTGGTGCCCAGCCTCCAGCACTGCCACCCATGGGACAGTGAAGGAGCAGTGCCGACAGTCCCATGGGTGGGGATGTGAGTCATGTTGTTGCCGTCTGGAGGCACATGGGACTTGGATTCCACAATACCTTCCCTATCCAAGGTGTTCACCCTCCTCATGTGTCACATATCACCCCTGTCTGCTGTCTTGTCTGTTTGCAAATGCATTCTCACCTACCCAACTTACCTCCCCCACATGTACCTATGTGCCCTCCCGAACATTCCACTCTCACCTTAAAAAAAAATGGGCACCTGTCCAAAAAAACATTTTTTGACCATACATAGCTCTCCATTTTGCACACGTGTCCACTAGACATGCATAATTTGGTCCAATTGGCTTCACAATGCAGTTAGGCTGTCCTTTCCCCTCTCTCTGGGGTGGAGAGTTCATAGTCATGTAGAAATTCTGTCAAAGTGCACAGTTGTTGCTGTACAAGAAATGGATAGCTTCTTTCCTATACCCTTCCTGCACAACTCTACCTGCCTTTCACTATGTTTTCCCCCCTGCTTGCCCCCATTTCACCACTTTCCTATCTCCCCTTTTTCTTTCCTTTATATTTTTTTAGTGTGGTGCTGCATGATGTGCTGCACCACACAGCTTCACTAGGCTTAGCTAAATAGAGCTATAATGGCTATATGTGTTTATAACATTGTAGGACATGTGTACAAAATAAACACCTCTACTATATTTTGAATCTGAGCCCATCGTACCTGCAGCACATTGCATTAACCCACAGCACCATACAACTCTCAATTAAAATATGTGGTTTAAGCAAAATATAGTAATTACCAATTGCAGTTATTAGGAGTGTTTCAGCAGAGCTGTGCACCACACCGCACCATGCAAACTGGAATAAAAAGTAATGGGGGTGTCCTCTTGGACTCTGGTGCAATAGTACACCACGAGATAGCCAAAGACATGCTAATGGATGTAAGTGAGACCTGTGATAGCAGGTAAATGTGCCCTGTTATCAGCAACATGTATAAAGACACCTGCTGAGGCATCAGTGGCAAAGTACATGTTCAACTCGGCTCCTGATGCAGAAATGCATCCATATAAAGCATGCGCATACTGATGGATGTAGAAAATATTTGTCACAGCCTGTATGTGTGCACATATATCTTATAAATAGACCTGCTGTAGCAGTGGCTCAGTCTGTTAAATACCTTGCATACAGTAGATTTTGCTACACACAGTCCTGGGTTTAAATCCAATGCTGCATTTCAATTACATTACTGTGAAGACAGCAATTAATGAATGACTCATGGACTCTATCCACACAAAGCATTGCAAATTAAATAACTGCTTTTCAAGGCTGGAAGCCTGCAGGTAGGGATACACTTTACATATCTGTATAGAAAAACTATACGTCACCTAGTACTCTATTATTGACACAGTTGCCTAATATACTTACCTTAAACATGCCTTTTTTTGGAGTGTAAAGGGTACCCTCATTCTAGCTCTGCCTCTACAACATAGCTGGCACAGCTGACACTGATACACCTACAGCTTGTTGTCCTCCAAAGTATTCACACTCTCTGCCTATGCCTATAACCTGCAGCAGCAGCTGCAGCCTGTGGTACAAACAAGCTGTATGTAAAGGTGTCTGCTACAGACCTACCCTCTGCAATGATGTAGTCTCCTCAGTCCAGTAATGTCCATCTCAACATCTAAGAAAGGGGCCCTGATCTACATGAAGGTCTTATATATTGCACAATGGTTGCATGTCATTAACTAATGCAAAAATTCATCTGTTTTGGCTGCAATTAGCATTTCAGACCCACAGATTGGTTTAGAGGAAATCACCTGCTGATGAGAAGCATGTGAAAAATGCAAGCAGATGACTGGTAAACTATTCTGTATGAGCCTTTCCTCAAACAGAGCACGCCTTTGTGAAACATTACTAGAAACACGTTTCAACAGATGAGTACTGCATTCCTCAAAAAGACACAAGTAGAAATTGCACTGCCACAGTATAGGAACCACACAAATACCATAGGATCAATGGCAACAGAAATTTATTCTGGTACCTCGGCCTTTTGTCTTCTTGGAATAATTTCATTTAATAAATGCCATGCTATTTATATACCAAGTACTTAAATTCACCCAATGACACTCCTTCAATTAAACAATTAAATGTGCTAAACAATTAAGGTTGGAAAAAACAGAAAAATCCAACATTTCCAAATACTAAGCAACTAATTTCCATATTTATAATGAAAAAAATTGCACCCTACAAAGCATTATATAGAATGTGCATACATCCATATTATTGTAATTAAATATTAAATAATGTGATTTAATATGTTAAATATATTTACTCATAATGTATCTAACAAATTAACCTTTAATAAAGCTTATAAAGTTATATTACTATCTAAATTCATCCCTCTAGTGTACAGAGTACAATAATTTAAAATCATTCGGAATTCTAACCTATTCAGTTCCCTCCTAAAATTCCTACCATTGCTAACTTTGGGTTGTGCTAAAACACTAAAAAATAAACCATTTGCTGAACTATCGTGTTTAGATATAAAGTGCATGACTATCCATTTTACTTCTTCTTATGTCCCCCAAATGTTCCAACAAACGCACCTTAACCTTTCTCTTAGTTTGCCCAATATGCCAACAGGTTTCACTCCACCAGGTATGTTACAGTGTTTTGTATATAACAGGATGCAGATGGGAGGATAGAGGTATGAGGAATAGGGATTACAGCATTAAGCCTGTCTTAGACCTGTGGTAATGACACGTCATTGATATCCTGCTTTCTTATACTTACAGGGGAAGTACAATACATCAAGGGTGCATTCTCTTTTGTCATTGTGGCACACTGGTCTTGTTGGACTGTCCATTAATAGTGGTTGTAATAGCACACTGCTATTTGTCTGGCACTGGTCTTATGACATATTATTGTGTGGTTGTCCTTAGAGGACACACCACAGTAGACTGGAGTGTTTGGTGTATGATCACACAGCAGTATCCCTCATGGCACACAGGGAAATACCTCAGCACTGCTACTATCTCAGTTGTATCCACACACATAGTATGTTTTCACACTGTGGGGTATGACATGTGTGAGCAAGCAGCGGATAGTACTGACCATTTTGCCCTTGCTGTATCTCTACATGGTGGACATCCATGCATCTGATCTGTAATGTGTTCCCCTTTTGTTGTCTTTCAGGAATAATGTATCATAGATGCCATGCACCCTTCTCAGATGTGAAGGGTGAAATAATACTGGAAGTTATAAGGCAGCATCATCACATCCTACTATCCAGGGGGAGGCATAACAGGGAATAGCAGGCAGCATGGTGGGCAGATCTTGCCTGGGTTGTGAATGCCACTGGCCACCAGGACAGGACATATGAACAGGTTCAACAGCTCACAACAGACATGGTGAATGCTTCACACTGAAGGACAGTAGATGTAGCCAGGGATTGTGCCATCACCAGTGGAGGGCCTGCAGTGGAACGACCACTCCTGGCCACTGAAGACTTCCTGGCAAACCTAGGCACACACATCAGCTCCCAGTCATCCATCACACCATACATCATGGATGTGGGTGCCACAGCATCCAGAGTAGAAGAGTGTGCAGGTGAGCTTACTGTGATCACCATTGTAATACTATAGCAGTCATTGTTTCAAGCTGTACATACTTTTAGGTGGGTGTGAAGTCTACATGCTTTGGGGGGGGGGGTTGGGATTTTGCCTCGGTTGTAGTCTCATACTCAGAATGTGACCAATACATCCAGTAACACAATAGCTGCTGTACATGTGAGATATATGCATGTATTACCTTGTTGTGCAACGTGTGGTGGTACTGACATTACCTCACCCTCAACTTTTTACAGTTCCATCAGGTAGTGTCCAAGGCCGTCGTCCTGCTCCTGGTAAGCTTGACACTGTTTTGTTATGGAACATTTATATATTATTAAAGTTAAGGGCTAGAATAATGCCCTATTTAAACTTAATTTCATGTGTAACCACAGTAGAATGTTTGCATGTTCCAGTCTGGAACACTTACCTAAGGTTCTTGAGTGAGTAATCACAGGAGTGTAGTTGAACTACAAGAAACACTTTTCATGTTACAGTTAAGAGCGAGTAAGCCTCTTGGTTTACATGAGGCAATTACTCTGACATGCCTTTTAAAAACTGAAAGGTTGATGACAAGTAAAGTAGGCACTGAACTTGTATTTGTATTTATTTGTTAATATAGCTGTACTGGGTTTTATGTGTTGCTTTATCAAGTATAGTTTCATATTGCACAAATAAAAGGCAAATTGTACTGGTCAGATTTCACTTGATTTACCTGACATGATTGTTATAAAGGCCTTCACTTGAATGTGTATGTTGTTCTGAGGACGTCTGTTTTAGACAGAAGTGGAGGTGAACAATGTGAGACTGGTAATCCAATTGTGGGTCTTCAGTATTATGAGTCTTGGTGGGTTTTCCATACATAATAGTGCAGGTATTAATGTACTGCTTATGTCTTGGTTTTCACAGGTGACCGGTGGAGGTTGGTGTCTCTCCCCCACACAATATGATTTCAGTGTCTCTTTGGACTCTGATGATGATGGTGGCCATAGTGAGGCATGGTTGGGGGTGTCAGGGCCTGAATCTGTCCCAGAGGTTGACATCCCTCTTCTGCCCCAATTGTCACAGCACACAGTTAGTATGCCCAAACATGCCCAGTCCCCTGAGGCCACAGATATTGGACAGTCAGAGGGTGGAGACATTGCACAGGAAAGTGTGACAACTATGGCTCCAGTGAGTGCAGACACTGGCCATAGCCAAAGAGCTGGCAATGTCCCACACAGGTGGATTGACTCAGGTGATTGTAGGAAGCCTACTGTCTATTCACCAACTGTTGCAGGTATCACATCACGGTTTCAGGCCATCATGGAGGCACAGGCACATTCTTAATGGAGCACCAGATGAATACTTAGGGTTATGGATGCAGCAGAGTCTGACACCTGTGGCTGCCTCCACCGAATTGAGGACACCCCGGATCAGTTCACTGATGCAGTGGACAGATGGTGGACTGTGACAGTGTCTGTCTTGGACTGGACATTGTGCTGGAACATCTGGTTGGAGTTGGGGATCAGACCTATGGATGTAGGTCAGCAACCCCATCTGCTAAGAGTCCATGTGGCCAAGCACACTCATGGTCCCATAGTGGCAGTACATCCAGCATTACAGAGGGGAGTGTGCTGTCCACACCACAACATGGCAGGTCATGGACTCATGGTCCTGGGCAGTTGAGTGAAGGACATGGTCCCAGCAAACAGCAGTCACTGTCAAGTACTAGCACTACTTCTGACCTTGGTCATGGAGGTGCTAGTGCAACTCCTGGCAGAGCCAGTTCCTGTGTTCGGGGCCAGAGATGGTGAACTGTCACCACTACCATGTACAGTCCAAAGCTGTCCAACATAAACATGTGTAGGGCTAGCACTGAGCTTGACTGTGTACATGCACACACACTCACCCACCACTGTCAAATGCAGGACACCTACAGACACACACGGCACCTCTCCATGGTTCATCTCACAGGCTCCCTTTCCTGATTCACACACATGCTGTTAACCATTTGGGCCAGTCTAGGCCTCCTGCACCCCAGCATAACACCCTGTGCAACTGATGATACCCGTGCCATGTCCCTGTCATCTTTGCCATCGATGCAAGGAAATGAAGCTATGTATCTGATGCACAGGTGACTATATTAATTAACATGTACTTGTGTAATGCAGTGTTGCTTTGCCATGCCATTTGTAGTGGTTACCAACAGATACTGTATGCTGGCATTTGTCATGAGTACACCACATACATTTGTGTACCTTATGTTGTATGATGTTGTATTGGCTATATAGTTGCACAATGACAGGTGTGTCATGGGCCTGTTTCTGTTTCTGTTACAGGAGTCTGTTGGAATAATCTATGGATATACAGCAGAAGTAAAGCAGCACAGGATGGCATGTCAGCACAGCAAGGATGTCTTCAGCAAGGTACAGCACTATAAGTGCATGGCTCCATAGATTCATATGTGTATAAGAGGCTAACAGGGACAATGGCAGCATTCAGAGTACTGATGCATCCCTAATCTGTGAGAAGGTCTGCTACCCTTGATAAGTGCCACCAGGGTTTTTGGAAACTAACACTGTGGTGATGGGGATGACCCATCTACATATATCCTGTGCCCAGTACCAACAGTTGCCCAACACCAGGTATGATTGTCATGCTCTGGATCCCGCTGTGCAACCTGCACATGATGTGTGTCACACCAGATATGTGCTTTGCATGCACAGGGGGCCTGTTTCATGTAGGGTGCACTGCCTGTGTTGTGGTCAGTTCTTAGGGGGGGAGTATATGACCTGCTAGAAATAAAATACTGCAAAACCCTACCTATGTCTAAGTTACCAAGGTTATGCCATATGGATGGGTGAGAGTAAAACACCTGACTGTCAAGTCTTATACACTATTGTTCACATACTTAGCATATGAGCCACAATGTAAGTCTGCTACAACACTGTCAGCTGGTAGTCTTAAGGTGGCTGACATACCTGTTTGGGATCTACTTCTCTGAAGTACAGGCTAACACAGAAGGCCTCTGGCTAACAAAGTTTGCAGATGACTGCAAACTAGGAGCTATAGTCAAGTCCCCAAATGATGTGGACATCCTACAGAAGGGCCTCGCTGAGACAGATGCCTGGTGTCAAATCCATGGCCTCAAGCTCAATGCCAAAAAGTGCAGTGTCATCCCCTTTGGTAAAAACTCTGTACCCATGAACTACCACATAGGCAGCAATCTACTTAACAATGAATGCATGATAAGAGACCTTGAGACCCAGGTGGACAGTAGTCTCTCCTTTGATAGTCAAATCACCACAGTAGTCAGGAAGTCCTTCTACATGGCACACCTCATCATAAAAGGTTTCTCATCCAGGAAAAAAGAGGTCATTGTTCCCCTCTACTCAACACTCATTAGACCCATTATAGAATACAACACCCCTTTTGGAATGTACCTCACAAGACATCTGCAGCAGCTGGAAAGGCCACAGAAGTACCTCACAAAGAGGATTACTGGCCTCAAACAAATGCCCTACACTGACTGCCTCAAAAAACTCCAGATTTACTTTGTAGCATATCGCCTAATCTGAGGTGATCTCTGCCTAACATATAAAGCTATGTTAAATCCAGAGCTTTTGGACATTCTACACCTAAAGAAATCCCAATCCCTCTGAGCTACACACTCTAGGGACCTAATCCTCGTCACCACAATAAACAGGACATGCTGGAGGGATAGATTCCTGACTTCCCATACTCTGGAACAGGCTACCCATTTATGTCAAGCAAAGTTCTTCATTAGCACTCTTCAAGAAAAATCTTGATGAGTGGATGGGAAATAGGAAACACACCCCAGGAATCCCTTCTGTGTCTCTGCTTGACAGTGGCACAGGAAAATAACTTTCTTGGGTGGCGTAAGCCAGGGAACCTTGTTGGCTAGGCTTACATAGGCCCTTGGGCCGATAGCCTAGTACCTATCTATGAATCTATGATCATCAGACCTTGTAGTACAGGGCAGTTTGAAAGCCAGCAGCAAGTGACAGGCCCACAAAGTGCAGAACCATTGGAGGTGGATAGCACCTGAGGGCATGTCCATTGTTTTGCAAGGGGGTATATACACACACACACACACACACACACACACACACACACACACACACACACACACACACACACACACATGCACACACATGCACCAAGTGGGCTGGAGTGAGATCTACTTATCTAGTTTTATTCATTATAGTTCACAGTACTTATCACATGTGCCACAGCTTGAGTCTGATACTTTCAGCTGGTAGTCTTAAGGTGACTGACATAATCAGGCCTTGTAGTAGAGGGCAGTTTGGAAGCCAGCAGCAACTGACAGGCCCAAAATGTGCATAACCATTGCAGGTGGAGAGACCTTGAGGGCATGTCCATTTTTTTGCAGGGGGGATATACACACACAGACACACACCAAGTGGGCTGGAATGAGATTAGAACCCCTGCCTATTTATTTTATTTTATTTATTTTATTTTATTTTACATTTGTTAACTGGGAAAATTCGACTGGACACATATCCATTTTCAGCGGAGGCCCGAGGAGAAAAGCTCCAATAGCATGTCATAAAGACATTGTACAAGAATATCATACAGATATATAGGTTCCATAGAAACATAAGTTATGTACAGATTAGCAATTCCTTTAGTAATGCCAGCATACAGCATTCTAGTAGTAGGGTTTATATAGAATATAAAATATAAACACAAGAAAAACATTTTTTTTCTTTTTTTCTTTCTAAATTATGAGTACTCTCAATATTTTGTTACAGAAATAACCAGTGATTATTAAGCTTTACAGTGAAATGAATTAGGGGACCTTTAGTAGAATCCTTGAACATGGTATTGGTGCAAATTAACCTGGGGAGTAGCATGAATAAAGCCAATTGTTTGAGAAGTGGGTTCTCAGGAGTTTCTTAAATTGAATAGTGGAGGTAGTAGAGGTTATTTGGCTAGGTAGTGAGTTCCAGATTTTGGCAATAGTGCAGGCAAAGAGAGATTTGCCAGCATCATTTTTGTGTCTGATAATGCTTATTAGGTTCTGAGAACTAGATCGTAAGGCTCTGGTAGGGATGTGGGGGTTAATTATATTTCGAGGTGCAGTTTTTTTTTCTGGAAGGTAGAAGAGATTATGTGCTATTGTGAGTTGATTAAACAGAAGTAGTTGAGGTAGCTTGAGCCAATTGAGTTGGTTAAAGGTGAGACAGTGGTGGGATTTGTATGAGGTTTCAGTAGCAAATTTGGCTATTTTGTTATAACAGGATTCCATTTTGTTCAGATCACTCTGGCGGAGATTAGTAAGGATGGGAGAGGCATAGAGAAGGATGGATAAGAGATGAGTTCTTGCAATAGTAGCTTTGGTTTGTTTAGTTATAAAGTGTTTGTTCCTATAGAGAAGTCCTAGTTTTTTATTAACTTTCTTAATGGTTTGTGCTATATGGATGTCAAATTTGAGGTTATTGTCTATTTCCACACCTAAGAGTTTAGTGTGTGCAGTTGGAGTGATTTGAATGCTATCTTTGGAGTGAATGGTGAAAGTGTTGTGAGGGGGCGAGCATGACCTGGGCCAAAAATAATTAATTTAGTTTTTTGGGGTTAAGAATAACTTTGATATTTGTGAAACATGTTTTGGATAGAGTAAAAATTGTGTTTTGGGTGAGGATTTGCAGTTCCTTTAAGGTGGGAGTGGCACTTATAAAGGTGGTGTCATCTGTGTATTGTACTACTGATGCTGTGAGTGAGGAGGAATTGATTTGGTTGGTGAATAGTGAGAACAATAGTGGGCCAAGGATGGATCCTTGAGGAACACCTATGGATACTGGTAGCAGGGGGGACAGCTGGTCATGCCATAGGACTGCCTGCTGTCGACCAGATAAGTAGCTTGTAAACCATGATATAGGTGGTGGGATTGAGGCTTAGGGTAGATAAAGCTTGTAGAAGAATGTTATGGTCTACCATGTCAAAGGCTTTAGATAAGTCGAAGAAAATGGAAGATACAAATAGTCCCTTGTTTCTATTGTGGTTAACTATATCTGTAAATAATAGTAATGCTGTGGTGGTACTGTGGGATTGTCTAAATCCACGCTGAGTTTTGAAGATTAAGTTGTTTTGTAAGCAGAACCAAAGTAGTTTGGAATGTACAACTCTCTCTAATACCTTGGATAGAGGTGAGAGTATTCCGATTGGGCGGTAGATGGTGAGTTCTAAGGAGTTGCCCCCTTTGTGTAGTGGAATATTGTGTGATGTTTTCCACAGGGTGGGGACTTTGAATTCTGCAAGTGACCTGTTTATGAGGATGGACATGGGATAGGCTATGGCTTCTGCTGCTATCTGAAAGAATTCGTCTGGTAGGGTGTCAGCAGCTAGTGTGGTTGGTTTGAGTTTCTTAAGGAGCTGTGAACTAATTTTAGTGGGTACAGGGTGTAGAGAAAAGTTGGTGGTATTGTTTTGAGTGTTAGGGTGGGTTTTGCTAGCACCTAGTATAAGGCTGCTGGTGGTATTGAGGGCATTGGTAAGGGTTTGGACTGTTTCGGTAAAGAACTTGTTAAATTGTGTGGGAATGTTGTCATGGTTGTTTGGTAGTACTGGCGTTGGGATGGTGGCTTTACCTGGGTGGATTATGCCATTTATTGTTGCCCAAAATTTCTTAGGATTGTTGGCATATTTTTCTTGCATGTTTTTGTAGTAGTTACTTTTGTCTAGTTTGACTTGTTTTTTGGCTATGTTTCAAAGTTCTTGGTAGGTTTGCCTCAGATTACTGGTTTTGTTCTTTTGATATTGACTCCAGGCCAGATCCCTCTCTTTCACTGTAGTCTTAGTATCATTAGTTAGCCATGGAGCATAGTTAGCTTTTAGTCTTATAGTTCTGGAGGGGGCATGACAGTTTAGGATTTGCAGGAAAGTGGAGTTAAAGTACTGTACGGCGTCATCTAGAAATAGCAGTTTTATGGGTGTCCAATTACAGCTTTGTAGTAAATTGATGAAGTCAGTTGTTTTAAAGGTCTTTTTGTTATGTATCACTCTGAGGTTGGATTGGCTTATGTAATGAGGTCTGTTTCGAATTAGGTAGGATGGTTGATGATCACGTAGAATTCCAGGTAGACAGCCAGAGTGCCATGCTAGAGTGGGGTCAGATAACAGAATCCAGTCTAAGATGGATTTGCATTTTGAGGTTTTGTCTATTCTGGTTGCGGTGGATATAATTTGGGTAGATCTATGGAGGTTAATGTGAGTAGTTGGAGTGTGGCTAGAGCAGTTCAGCCAGTCAATATTAAAGTCACCTAATAGTACAGTTTCTTGTGGCATGGAGTTTGAGATCCAGTTTAGCAGGTTTTCTATTATAGTAGTGTTAGTCCTTGGTGGAATGTAGCCACCTGCAATAATGATATGTTTGTTTGAGTTTAGTTTTAATTTGGCAAGGATTAGTTCAACATCATTGATTTCTTGGGTGTTATAATCAATTTGTTCAATGGTGAGATGATTTTGGAACAATATCGCTATACCACCTCCCTTTTTCTTTACTCTATCTCTGCATATTATGTTATAGCCAGGGGCTATAATCTCATTATTATGGTGTTCTGGTTTAAGCCATGTTTCAGTTAGCACTACTATTTCTGGTTTATATACAGCTAGAAGGGTGTGAAGGTCCTGGATTTTGTTAAGTATACTTCTTGCATTTATGTTAATGAAGAGGAGAGAGGAGGTAGGTCTATAGTATAGGGGTTTGGCTGATTAGAGTCTGTGTAAGGTGTTGTGGTGGGCCCTGGATTAGGGTGAATGTCACCACAGCGAATGAGTTTGTGGAGTAAGTGAAGATATAGTTTAGTTAGTTTGTGTAGTAATTTAGTTTGTCTTAATGAGGAATGAGGGTTAGTTCTGACTGACAGTTTGTAGTGGAAGTAAGAGAATGATCTAGAGGAGGTGTGGTCTAGTGGTATGAGAGGGAAGTTACAAAGTTTCAGGGAAGTGGATAATGGTTCAGCCTGCCATTGTGGGGGGGGTACTGATATGCAGTTAAGTGTGGTAAGAGGAGAGGTAGGAGAGCAGGAGAAAGGTGATGATAGTACATAGGTAGAGTAGTGTTTTTATTAAGTGGGACTGTTGTTTATAATTCATATTTGGTGAAGAGTGTTTAAGGGTAGTAACTTAAAGTAAGTGGGTTTGATATACTAATAATGAGTGATAGTAAGGGTGTGGTGAAGGGTGTTGGTTTGCAAGTGATATGTGTGGTGTCAAACTCTAATTGGGTGGGAGGAAACTGATAGAGGGTGTGATGTATAACTATAATTGATATGGGGTGGGTAGAAATGGGGGTAGGGTAGGGGAGCAGAGTGAGCGTAGTGAACAGAGTGGGGCAGAGCCAGTAGTCCAAGACACTGGAGAGTTTGGAAGACTATCAGTGTTATGTGAAAGAGAGCCTATTACTGCAATTTGTATCCTATATGGGTGGAAAGTAGGTGTGTGGCAGTTAAGTAACCTTAGACTAAATTCAAACAAAATAGTCAGTATATCAGAGATGTGTTGTGTAATTCAGGGAGCTGGAGTGTGGGCAGGATGGGTAGGAAGAGGCAAAGGTGCACTCTAGATTATAGAGGAAAAGGAGTGCAGTATAATTAAGATGGTAACAGATATATGGGGGGTGATGCCTGCTGAAAATCTGTGATGCAGCATTTGATCACAATAAAGTCAGTCAGATGTCCTTAAGGGAGTACACTATGTAAAGTACACTAAACCAAGAAAGTTAACATACATTCACTACTTTCAGGCTATGATTCTCTCAAACTTCTTTGCTGGGTCCACAGTATTTTCTGAGCAATTCTTCTTAACTGATATAGGTATTTGATGGGAGGGGGAACCTCTAAATAATGGCTACAAATGGTCTGGAGGAGGGAAAGAGATAGTACTCAGGGTGTTTGCATACAGGCTAGGACAGCTTTTTGTTCAAAATTTACTTTCTTTTACTTTTTCTTTTTCTTTTTGCACTACTAGCATAGGTATACAAGGTTCTAGCACAGCAAGTTGGTCATTCAGGTGTTATATTTAAGCAGCTTTACCTAACAAACAGCAAAAAAAACAGTTCAGGTGGTGTTCACTTATCTTACTTAAGCAGTGCAGTCATCAAACAGAAAGACCAATTTAGAAACTGTAAGGTCCCAAACATGTAGAAATATTCATGAAACAATACGCCAAGTGGAACTATGGTATCTGAGAGTACATTTAAATGCCTCAGTACAATGAAAGGAGGCTGGATATATCTTCAACTCCATTTACCCCTGCAGGTTAAGCAGAATCTTAATTTACGGTTATTTAGACCGGTAACCCAAGCCAAATGTTGTCCACACAAAACGTGGTTACAAGGACTTAATTATCAAGTTTTATCTAATAAGTACAGGATGTATTCATCAACATTCTAACTAATCGTAGCAGTAATAAGCTATATCCAATGCAAGTGGGAGTCATTATGCTACATTATAGACAGCCTTTGCTGTAAACATAAGTGTTTTAAGCAGACAGTGAATTATCACTTTAATGGCTGGCAATACTGACAAATAGATATACTAGTGCCACTATTATGTATACACTTGGATGTTAAGTAAGCCAGTATCCAGAAATAATCTGGCTAATTCAATTATATATCAGACAGCATACAGCACGCAATGCTGTTTAACTTGCCTTTACTGTTCCTAAATTATAAGTCAATGCACTTGGATGGTATGTAGGCCAGGAATCAGTCCAATTCAAGTATTTAACATACAGCATACAGCACACAATGCTGTTAAATCAAATAAACTGTTTTTAAAAGATAAGGCAATAATCAGGCTAATTCAAGCATTTAACATACAGCATACAGCACACAATGCTGATAAGCTAAATATAGGAGCTGGTGTATGCTTGCATTTACTGTTTCTAAAAGATAAGGCAATGCAGACACACTTTCCAGTTGTGACATAGTTATTTAACACCTCTACGATGTACAGTTACACTCATGGTTTCCTCTTGCCTGTGGGTTAATTCATGAAGCAGAGTTAACTCTAAAAACATTCTTCAGTTCCTTAGACATGAATTTACTTCAACAAATACTATCACATGTACAGAAATAAGACATAACTGTACAATTTCTTACCACTAACATGCTAGCAAGCACAGCAGCAGCAGCATTGATGGGAGGCTAGGACAGTTTGAAAATGGTGCTTCACCAACAGGATTCCCTAAGTAAACTTCCTTGGAAGGAAGGATGTAAGAGGGAGGAGACAGGAGAGATGGACTTTCTTGGAAGGAAGGATGTAAGGCTGAGGGGACAGGAGAGATGGACAGGAGGTACAGGAGTGTTGCAGATGGAAGGGGGAGGGATTAGTACCTAGAGCCAGTAATCCAAGACACTGGAGTGTTTGGGAGACTATCAGTGTTATGTGAAAGAGAGCCTATTACTGCAATATGTATACTATATGGGTGGAAGGTAGTTATGTAGCAGTTAAGTAACCTTAGACTAAATTCAAACAAAACAGTCCTCCACCCAGGTAAAGTCAGTACCCCTCCTCCTAACATCCCTCACTCCTCCAAAAATATTGCTACCTCATTCAACACACACTTCACACAAACCATACTATCACAAGCTAAACAACACAACCTCCCCTCCCCTCCAACCCAAACCTTCAACTAGTAATCTCCCCACTGTCATCTCTTTTTCTCCTGTCCCAACCTCCAACATAAAAAAAAACCTCTTAGCTAAACTTAAGCCCATCAAATTAGCGGCAGACAACCTCCCAAGTGAATACCTACAAATCACAGCTGATGCTCTAGGCTACCCAGTATCCATCTTGATTAACCAATCTCTATCAGAAAGTTATGTTCCCACACTATGGAAAGTATCACATACAATTCCCCTCCACTAAAGTGGCCCCTCCACAGAACTAACCAATTACCACCCCATAGCTATTCTCTCTCCACTTTCCAAAATACTAGAGAGATGCATTCACTCTCAGGTCTCAGACTACCTCTTTACTAACAACCTCCTTTCCAATACTCAGCATGGTTTCCGACCAAACCATAGCACCACCACTGCCTTACTCTCCTTTACTAACACTATCCTTCAGCATAAAAACAATGGCTATCTCTCCTCTGCTACTTTCCTAGACCTATGTAAAGCTTTCAATATGGCCCCACTCAAACAGCTCATCTCTGTCCTGAGTAACCTATCCTTCGCTTAATCAGTCACCAACTGGTTTCACAGTTACCTGTCTGACTGCCAACAATCCATTGTATGGCAGAATGACATATCTCCCCAACTACCTGTCTCTATAGGGGTTCCCCGAGGATCCATCCTTGGACCCCTACTCTTCTCTATTTTCACCAATAATCTAGCCTCTGCCACCAAACATGGAACACTCATAAAATACGTAGATGACTCAACCATCATCTGCTCAGCCCAGTCCCTGCTCAAACTGCAAAAAGTCACACAGGAAGTATTTTCCTCTGTTGAAACTTGGTTATCTGATGCCCAGTTAATGCTCAACCCAAACAAAACTAAACTACTCATCTTCCAACCCACCAAACATACTCAAAACGACTCTCACTTTAACATCACAGCAAAAGACAACACCACTATACACCCAACAGAACACACCAAATTGCTAGGAGTGGAAATAGACAATAAACTAAAATTTGACATTCACATATCCATGACCATAAAAAAGTCCACAAAAAACTAGGAATGTTAGACAGAAATAAGCAACTTCTCACCAAAGCAGCACAGATATCAGTAGCAAATTCCCACCTTAAATCCACCCTACTTTATGCCTCTCCAATATATACCAACCTAAGGCAATGCAATCTAAACAAGTTAGAGACCTGCTACAACAAAATCGCCAAAGTCGCCACAGGGGCATCCTACCATAGTCACCACAATCTCTCACTTGCTGAACTGGGCTGGCTTGAACTCCCTCACCTCCTTCAATGGTATCAACTCACACTCGCCCACAAACTAATAAACCATCCACTAAAAGTCCTATCCCTCCAGAATCTACTCCAACCCTATCACACCACCAAACCACTAAGATCCAGCAACAAAAATCACTTACAGGTCACTAAAGCCAATAAGTCTGCTGGAGAAGCACTATTTTCTTGCACCATAGCCAAATTATGGAACTCCCTCCCACCCACAATTACCTCCATACCATCATGCACCCACTTCAAAACTTTATTAAAAGTACACCTAAAAACATGCTGGCTATGCCCTTGCAACTCCCTCTCTAATATCACCCACCCCATCCTCCCACTACCTTTCTTTCCACCCCACTAACTACCTTGATTATAGCAAGCTCGGATGCTCATAAGCCTAACTACTTATTATACAGCAGGAACTTCTTATTGTAAGAATTGTTAATGTCTGTTATGTACTTCGCAGATGATAAAGATTCTAGTTGTCTACTGATGTACTATGTTCTTCATCTGTAACTATGTTTGTAATTGTTAATTGCTATGTTGATCAAATTGTTAATTGCTATGGAAATCCAGTGTAACTACTGTCAGTATATTTTAACTGTGGAGCTTTTCTCCCTGGGCCTCTGCTGAAAATGGACCTAAGTCCAGTCGGACACTCCCAGTCAACAAATGTAAATAAATAAATAAATGAATAAATAGTCAGTATATCAGAGATGTGTTGTGTAATTCAGGGAGCTGGAGTGTGGGCAGGATGGGTAGGAAGAGGCAAAGGTGCACTCTAGATTATAGAGGAAAAGGGGTGCACTATAACTAAGAAGGTAACATACATATGGGGGGGGGATGCCTGCAGCTAATCTGTGATGCAGCGTTTGACCACACTAAAGGCAGTCAGCTGTCCTTAAGAAAGTACACTATGTAAAGTACACTAAACCAAGAAAGTTAACAAACATTCACTACTTTCAGGCTATGGTTCTCTCAAATGTCTTTGCTGGGTCCACAGTATTTTCTGGGAGATTCTTCTTAACTGATGTCAGTATTTGATGGGAAGGGGAAACACTTATATAATGGTTACGAATGGTATTCACTACTTTCAGGCTATGGTTCTCTCAAACTTCTTTGCTGGGCCCACAGTATTTTCTGAGTGATTCTTCTTAACTGATGTAGGTATTTGCTGGGAGGGGGGAACCCTTAAATAATGGCTACGAATGGTATTCACTACTTTCAGGCTATGGTTCTCTCAAATTTTTATGCTGGGACCACAGTATTTTCTGGGTGATTCTTCTTAACTGATGTAGGTATTTAATGGGAGGGGGAACCCTTAAATAATGGCTACAAATGTTATTCGCTACTTTTAGACTATGGTTCTCTCAAACTTCTTTGCTGGTCCATAGTATTTTCTGGGTGATTCTTCTTAACTGATGTAGATATTTGATGGGAGGGGGAACCCTTAAATAATGGCTATGAATAGTATTCACTACTTTCAGGCTATGGTTCTCTCAAAAGTCTTTGCTGGGTCCACAGTATTTTCTGGGCGATTCTTCTTAACTGATGTAGGTATGTAAAGCTTTCAACATGGTCCCACACAAACAGCTCATCTCTGTCCTCAGTAACCTATCCTTTGCTCTATCAGTCACCAACTGGTTTCACAGTTACCTGTCTGACTGCCAACAATCCATTGTATGGCAGAATGACATATCTCCCCAACTACCTGTCTCCATAGGGGTTCCCCGAGGATCCATCTTTGGCCCCCTACTCTTCTCTATTTTACCAATAATCTAGCCTCTGACACCAAACATGGCACAATCATACAATACGCAGATGACTCAACCATCATCTGCTCAGCCCAGTCCCTGCCCAAACTGCAAAAAGTCACACAGGAAGTATTTTCCTCTGTTGAAACTTGGTTATCTGATGCCCAATTAATGCTCAACCCAAACAAAACTAAACCACTCATCTTCCAACCCACCAAACATACTCAAAATGACTCTCACTTTAACATCACAGCAAAAGACAACACCACTATACACCCAACAGAACACACCAAATTGCTAGGAGTGGAAATAGACAATAAACTAAAATTTGACATTCACATATCAGTGACCATAAAAAAGTCCACAAAAAACTAGGAGTGTTATACAGAAATAAGCAACTTCTCACCAAAGCAGCAAAGATTTCAGTAGCAAATTCCCACCTTATCTCCACCCTACTTTATGCCTCTCCAATATATACCAACCTAAGGCAATGCAATCTAAACAAGCTAGAGACCTGCTACAACAAAATCATCAAATTTGCCACAGGGGCATCCTACCATAGTCACCACTGTTTCTCACTTGCTGAACTGGGCTGGCTTGAACTCCCTCACCTGCTTCAATGGTATCAACTCACACTCGTCCACAAACTCGTAAACCATCCACTAAAAGTCCCATCCCTCCAGAATCTACTCCAACCCTATCACACCACCAAACCACTAAGATCCAGCAACAAAAATCACTTACTGGTCAATGAAGCCAATAGGCCTGCTGGAGAAGCACTATTCTCTTGCGCCATAGCCAAATTATGGAACTCCGTCCCACCAACAATTACCTCCGTACCATCATGCACCCACTTCAAAACTTTACTAAAAGTACACCTAAAAACATGCTGGCTGTGCCCTTGCAACTTCCCCTCTAATATCACCCACCCCATCCACCCACTACCTTTCTTTCCACCCCACTAACTACCTTGGTTATAGCAAGCTCGGATGCTCATAAGCCTAACTACTTATTATACAGCAGGAACTTCTTATTGTAACAATTGTTAATGTCTGTTATGTACTTCGCAGATGATAAAGATTCTAGTTGTCTACTGATGTACTACGTTCTTCATCTGTAACTATGTTTGTAATTGTTAATTGCTATGTTGATCAAATTGTTAATTGCTATGGAAATCCAGTGTAACTACTGTCAGTATATTTTAACTGTGGAACTTTTCTTCCTGGGCCTCTGCTGAAAATGGACCTAAGTCCAGTCGGACACTCCCAGTCAACAAATGTAAATAAATAAATAAATAAATAAATAAATGAATAAATAGTCAGTATATCAGAGATGTGTTGTGTAATTCAGGGAGCTGGATTGTGGGCAGGATGGGTAGGAAGAGGCAAAGGTGCACTATAACTAAGAAGGTAACAGATATATGGGGGGGGGGGGTTGATGCCTGCCGCTAATCTGTGATGCAGCGTTTGACCACACTAAAGTCAGTCAGCTGTCCTTAAGGAAGTACACTATGTAAAGTATGCTAAACCAAGAAAGTTAACATACATTCTCTACTTTCAGGCTATGGTTCTCTCAAACGTCTTTGCTGGGTCCACAGTATTTTCTGAGTGATTCTTCTTAACTGATGTAGATATTTGCTGGGAGGAGGGAACCCTTAAATAATGGCTACGAATGGTATTCACTACTTTCAGGCTATGGTTCTCTCAAATTTTTATGCTGGGACCACAGTATTTTCTGGGTGATTCTTCTTAACTGATGTAGGTATTTAATGGGAGGGGAGAACCCTTAAATAATGGCTATGAATGGTATTCACTACTTTTAGACTATGGTTCTCTCAACTTCTTTGCTGAGTCCATAGTATTTTCTGGGCGATTCTTCTTAATTGATGTAGGTATTTGATGGGAGGGGGAACCCTTAAATAATGGCTACAAATGGTATTCACTACTTTCAGGCTCTGGTTCTCTCAAATGTCTTTGCTGGGTCCACAGTATTTTCTGGGCAATTCTTCTTAACTGATGTAGGTATTTGATAGGAGGGGAGAACCCTTAAATAATGGCTATGAATTGTATTCATTCCTTTCAGGCTATGGTTCTCTCAAACATCTTTGCTGGGTCCACAGTATTTTCTGGGCGATTCTTCTTAACTGATGTAGGTATTTGCTGGGAGGGGGGAACCCTTAAATAATGGCTACGAATGGTATTCACTACTTTCAGGCTATGGTTCTCTCAAATTTTTATGCTGGGACCACAGTATTTTCTGGGTGATTCTTCTTAACTGATGTAGGTATTTAATGGGAGGGGGAACCCTTAAATAATGGCTACAAATGTTATTCGCTACTTTTAGACTATGGTTCTCTCAAACTTCTTTGCTGGGTCCATAGTATTTTCTGGGCGATTCTTCTTAACTGATGTAGATATTTGATGGGAGGGGGAACCCTTAAATAATGGCTATGAATAGTATTCACTACTTTCAGGCTATGGTTCTCTCAAAAGTCTTTGCTGGGTCCACAGTATTTTCTGGGCGATTCTTCTTAACTGATGTAGGTATGTAAAGCTTTCAACATGGTCCCACACAAACAGCTCATCTCTGTCCTCAGAAAACTATCCTTCGCTCGATCAGTCACCAGCTGGTTTCACAGTCACCTGTCTGTCTGCCAACAATCCATTGTATGGCAGAATGACATATCTCCCCAACTACCTGTCTCCATAGAGGTTCCCCGAAGATCCATCCTTGGACCCCTACTCTTCTCTATTTTCACCAATAATCTAGCCTTTGCCACCAAACATGGCACAATCATACAACACGCAGATGACTCAACCATCATCTGCTCAGCCCAGTCCCTGCCCAAACTGCAAAAAGTCACACAGAAAGTATTTTCCTCTGTTGAAACCTGGTTATCTGATGCCCAATTAATGCTCAACCCAAACAAAACTAAACTACTCATCTTCCAGCCCACCAAACATACTCAAAACAACTCTCACTTTAACATCACAGCAAAAGACAACACCACTATTCACCCAGCAGAACACACCAAATTGTTAGGAGTGGAAATAGACAATAAACTAAAATTTGACATTCACATATTCATGACCATAAAAAAGTCGACAAAAAACTAGGAGTGTTATACAAAAATAAGCAACTTCTCACCAAAGCAGAAAAGATTTCAGTAGCAAATTCCCACCTTATCTCCACCCTACTTTATGCCTCTCCAGTATATACCAACCTAAGGCAATGCAATCTAAACAAGCTAGAGACCTGCTACAACAAAATCGTCAAATTTGCCACAGGGGCATCCTACCATAGTCACCACTGTCTCTCACTTGCTGAACTGGGCTGGCTTGAACTCCGTCACCTGCTTCAATGGTATCAACTCACACTCACCTACAAACTAGTAAACCATCCACTAAAAGTCCCATCCCTCCAGAATCTACTCCAACCCTATCACACCACCAAACCACTAAGATCCAGCAACAAAAATCACTTACAGGTCACTGAAGCCAATAAGTCTGCTGGAGAAGCACTATTCTCTTGCGCCATAGCCAAATTATGGAACTCCCTTCCACCCACAATTACCTCCATACCATCATGCACCCATCTCAAAACTTTACTAAAAGTACATCTAAAAACATGCTGGCTATGCCCTTGCAACTCCCCCTCTAATATCACCCACCCCATCCACCCACTACCTTTCTTTCCACCCCACTAACTACCTTGATTATAGCAAGCTCGGATGCTCATAAGCCTAACTACTTATTATACAGCAGGAACTTCTTATTGTAACAATTGTTAATGTCTGTTATGTACTTCACAGATGATAAAGATTCTAGTTGTCTACTGATGTACTACGTTCTTCATCTGTAACTATGTTTGCAATTGTTAATTGCTATGTTGATCAAATTGTTAATTGCTATGGAAATCCAGTGTAACTACTGTCAGTATATTTTAACTGTGGAGCTTTTCTCCCTGGGCCTCTGCTGAAAATGGACCTAAGTCCAGTCGGACACTCCCAGTCAACAAATGTAAATAAATAAATAAATGAATAAATAGTCAGTATATCAGAGATGTGTTGTGTAATTCAGGGAGCTGGAGTGTGGGCAGGATGGGTAGGAAGAGGCAAAGGTGCACTCTAGATTATAGAGGAAAAGGGGTGCAGTATAACTAAGAAGGTAACAGATATATGGGGGGGTGATGCCTGCCGCTAATCTGTGATGCAGCGTTTGACCACACTAAAGGCAGTCAGCTGTCCTTAAGGAAGTACACTATGTAAAATACACTAAACCAAGAAAGTTAACATACATTCACTACTTTCAGGCTATAGTTCTCTCAAACTTCTTTGCTGGGTCCACAGTATTTTCTGGGAGATTCTTCTTAACTGATGTAGGTATTTGATGAGAAGGGGGAACAGATATAATGGCTACGAATGGTATTCACTACTTTCAGGCTATGGTTCTCTCAACTTCTTTGCTGGGCCCACAGTATTTTCTGAGTGATTCTTCTTAACTGATGTAGGTATTTGCTGGGAGGAGGGAACCCTTAAATAATGGCTACGAATGGTATTCAGTACTTTCAGGCTATGGTTCTCTCAAATTTTTATGCTGGGTCCATAGTATTTTCTGAGTGATTCTTCTTAACTGATGTAGGTATTTGATGGGAGGGGAGAACCCTTAAATAATGGCTACGAATGGTATTCACTCCTTTCAGGCTATGGTTCTCTCAAAAGTCTTTGCTAGGTCCACAGTATTTGGGTGATTCTTCTTAACTGATGTAGGTATTTGATAGGGGGGGAATCCTTAAATAATTGCTACGAATGGTCACTAACACGATAGCAAGCACAGCAGCATCTATGGGGAGGCTAGGACTGTTTGAAAATGGCATCTCGCCAGTCTTATCTAGTCTTATACACTATAGATCACAGTACCTATCGCATGCACCACAGGTTAAGTCTGTTGTATATGTGATTGCAGGCACAGTACTTGTACATTACACAAACTAGGCTTGTATTGAACATCTGTGGCCTGCAGAGTGATATTGCTTCATACTGTTATCTGCATCTAGTATCCTAGCAATGAGATAACTGTTTTTATCCTAGCTATTTGTGTACTGTTACCAGTATGCCCATATGTGGCTGTTTGTAGTTAGATAGGCAAACCCGTGAGCAGGAACAATGTGCCCTGTCCATACGTGCATTGACAACATTATACATTACACCACCTGCTCACCTGTGTCTGTCTATGTGGTGACCTCCAGCAGGCACAGGGGTCTGTAGGTCAGTGGATTATGTACTGTTGCACCCTTAGTTTGGAACCCTTGAGCAACAGTGTGGATATATGATAGTGCAGATTTACTCACCATTATTAGGGTATGTAGGACAATGCAGACATCCACACACATATTGCTGTATATAACAGGGATGTATATATAAATGTAACTTTGTGTGTGTGTGTGTGTGTGTGTGTGTGTGTGTGTGTGTGTGTGTGTGTGTATGATATGTATATGCATTATGTAGATATATGGGGAAGTCTATGTATCATTTTATATATATATATATATATATATATATATATATATATATATATATCAGTATATATCTATTTGACCCTATGTAGTGACAGATATAATATGTATGTGAGAGAGAGATACTGGCAGATGGATATGTGTATGTATATGTCTATATATAGACATTTTATTCATAACAGGTCATTTTGATGAAGGGGCGACAGAGTTGTGCTCATTTAACTGTCTAGGCATGCCCAGTGGGACTGTCAGTATTTATAAAGTGACTACAGGCCACACGTACCAATACTCCAGTCAGGGATTTTGTATGTTACAGTCATTAACATCTGCCTGTTTCTGCAGTAATGCACTTCACTCAAAATGTCCACAGCATTCTGCAGCTGTCTGCTGTACTTAATATGTGACTGAGGTTGATAATGTTATACCACACACAGACTGACAGTCTGCATACCTATCAACTGTCTTGATTTTAACAGAATGTACTGAGTTTTGCCTGATATGTTTGATCTGTTCCTCATACATTTGTGGTTTTCTGGTGTATTATGGCATACTGATGTCACTAAATTATACTAAATAAGACAAACGTGTGTTTCAGACTTTAGAACCTTTAGAACATATGTAACAATGCAACACCTTTCATTCCAGCTGCTTTCTAGGTTTATAGACACTGGTGTTGATCCTGCTGCAGCTGTTTCTGCAGGATCATATTGTGTAGCATGGCACATACTGTGAACATTTGTGCACATGTGGCTGGAGAGTACTGCAGGGCTCTACCAGACATATCGGGGCACTGGAAGTGTGACTTCAGCAACCCAAACACACGGTCTATGTTTCTAGTTCATGCATGTGCCTCATTATGGCATTCTTCTGTGGGTGTCTGTGCATTTCTGATGAGTGTCATCATCCACGGTTCCAGTGTGTAGCCAGCATCCCCCAGTAAATGGCCGTGTGGGATGTACCCCTATCAAACATCTGGTACAGCTGTGATGTATGCCAGATATGGGCATTGTGGTAACTGCCAGGGCTGCCAGCATACACATTCATGACAATGCCCTGGGCATTGCAAAAGACATGGCAATTGATGGAGTGGTATTCCTTGTGGTTGACATAGATTCTACCCTCCTCACTGGGTAGTGCCTTGATGTGTACATGAGTGCAGTCTATGGCACCTAGCACCTCAGGGTAGTGTGCTACATGGTAGAAGTGTTGCATATTCCTGTCCCTTGCCTCGGGGTGAGGGGAAAATAAATGTGCTTGCTGGCATGTGGTAGCATGGCTTCCAGTAACTGGTGGAGTACCCTGGATGCTGAAGCCTGTGAGATGCTCATTATGTCCCCGGTTTGTCTTTGGAAGGTACCTGTGGCTATTATCCTAAAGGCTACACATACCTTTGTTTCCACTGGGATGGGTTCCCCTCTGTTGAAAGTGGGCCCTCTATAGCTTCTTACCTTAACAAAAGAAACTTTTTTAAGGTGGCTCCCGAACCACAAGCTGATAACCAACACTTTAGTCCTTTTAGTACTAACATAGCGAACATGATTGGAGAATGTGATTACAAACTATATAAATGTAAAAAATTCCAGCTGGAGATAGCATATTTAGAACAATGCCTGGAGAAGAAAATCATACCCAAAGGTTTAAGGCAGTGGCGCTTTCCTGTTGGGTTAATGGAAGGCTCCGAGTTCCACAAACAGCTATTGGAACTATTCGATAAGCAAGGTTTTGAATACATTAATATGCTTATAACTTTTTATGTACAACAAGTTGATGCCCTCAAAAATGAATTAGAGGTTTTAGAGCACAATATAAAAATGAATCAAGAATTTTTTAAGTACAAATACGACTATACCCGCATTTTTGTTAGCATTGATGCAACAATAAATAAATTGTTTAATAATAAAACGAAGAAAATGAATAGAGACATGCAGCAGTATGCCAATAATAGAGCATACCCACGTCCACCTCCCATTACAATAAATGATGGGAAATTTAATAACAATACAGAAACAAGAAATACGAGAGAAAGGATGGGGCCCTATTTTAGAACAATTTCGACTGACCAACAACTACATCAAGTACAAGATGACAACTTTTATCAAGACCATCATGATGTAAGCTTTCAGCGGAATTGTTCCGATGATGGACTTCCCAGTAATCAAGAAGAGTTCTTTCAAAACAGTAACGATGACAGGCAACAACCAAAATACAACAATAAGAACAATCCATCAGTAAAACAGAACCAACAGGGTTTTGGGGATGGACAATATGTTCAACAAAGGAACTTGAGATCGAACACACATCAGTCGAATCAGTCGAATACGAAGAACAAGCGCAATCGGAGATAGAAATTATAGTGCAACAAACAACACCCACTATTATGTATAGCTCTGAGGGGGACTTTAAAATTTACAATTGCTCATCTTTTGCCATAGAGGAAGATATGGTTAATTTCCTCTCTAAAGGTTTGTCCTTCACACCTGACACCCGTTTCGACTTAGTAAAGACCATCATCGATCTCAAGTTATTTGTACGGAAAATAAAACTAACATTTCTGATGGGCAAGGGGTCATCTGTTACTAACTCTTTTAGACTGGCAAGTTTATTTAACCCACCTTTGGTAGACAGCTTAAAAGCTTTTGAAAGAACTTGTGAGCTTGACCTTAGGGCTTTAGCAAGTAACCCATATATCAAACCAGCTACAATGAATGTTACCAAATACCAACGTGAACTTATTAGGTTCCTCCAAGAATGTAATATCAGAGTCATGAAACCCGACAAGGGTAGTGGCCTGGTTTTCATGGAGCAGTATAGATATATAAATAAATTAGTTGAACACTTGGAAATAGGGCCTTATCGAGAGGTTAGTATTAATGAGATCAACAAAGCTTATAACACTATTAGGTCTACATTGGAAGACCTGTTTCTGGAAAGATTTATCGACATTGACATACATAGGTATTTGTGTGTGTTAGCACCTAGGTTACCAGTTTTCTTTGGGGCACCAAAAATACACAAATCCCTAGAGGACCCACCATTTAGAACTATAGTAGATGGGAGGGGTTCTATATTATATGCCTGTGCAAAATATGTAGACAGCATTCTTAAGCCCTTCATTGAAAAAGAACCACAAATATGCAAAGATTCATGGAGTTTCCTAAGCAACATTGGTAGAGTGCCTTTTAACCCTGACTTCATTTTTCTGACAATTGATGTCAGAGATTTGTATACGGTTATTCCACAGAAGTTAGGGTTAGAATGGGTTAGAGACTTTTTAGTAGAGAGAAAAGTTGGAGATGAAATCATTTATATAGTTGAGACCTTATTAGAGTTGGTCCTAACATATAATTTTTTTGGGTTTGATAATAAGATATATGTTCAAACATCTGGAGTTGCTATGGGATCCCCATGTGGAGGGGCTTTTGCGAATTTAGTGATGGCTCAATGGGAAAATACTGTTATTTAAAGAGCCTTTATTTAAAAAACATGTCGCCTGGTACACTAGGTACCAGGACGACATGTTTATATTATGGAGAGGGCCACTTGAAGACATAACACTGTTCATTAATAATATGTCCCAGCTTACAGGTTTTTTAGAATTCACTCATGAAGTGAACAATAATCACATTAATTTTCTAGACATCGAGCTTAGGAAAGATAACTTAAATTATAGGTTTATGAGTAACATCTACAGGAAACCCACTTATTCCAATGGGTTTCTTCATTACACTAGCTGTCACCCTTACCATCAGAAGAAGGCAGTGGTTAAGGGGCAGATGGTAAGGGCAGCTAAGATGATTACCGATGAGCTCGATTTTGTAGAAGAGTGTGATAAATTGACTAACATGTTTTCCAATAGAGGGTACCCCCTAATCCTAATTGAGGAAATTAGGTTAGAGGTGACCCATAAACGTAAGGTGGGGCATTTTAGACCAATATTAAGGGAACATTTCAATAATATACAATTGGAGGGAGAACCTTCTTTGATAGATAAATCCCAACATAAAGGGGTGGATAGTAAGAGTAGATTCCTATGCACTTTTTCAATTGACCATACCTCCATTAGGAATATTCTTTATAAGAATTGGGTCCTAATATCTGAGGATAAACAGGTTTTTAAGTTTTTTGATACGTACCCTAAGATTATTTATAGGAGAGGGGTCAATTTGAAAATGTTATTAGAAAGTTGTAAGCCCAAAACAGGGAGGAGGAATAAAGGCATGTTAAAATGCGGGGCTTGAAGTGTAAGTATATAAATGAAGGCACAACTGTTATAGTTAATAAAACTTTATATAAAATAGTGGGTACTTTCACTTGTGAATCTAAGTCTGTGGTGTACGTCGCATTGTGCTCACATTGCTCGGCCTTCTATATAGGGAAGACCGAGCGTAATTTTAAAAGACGGATATACGAGCACCAATATGCAATTTCTAAGAAAGATTCTAACAATGCCCTGGCAGTACACATTATTGATAACCCAGATCACAATTTCAAATTTTCAATTCTGAAACAAATAAATGACGATTGTAATCTGGGGCCATGGCAAATATTTTTAGAAAAGGAAGAACTATTTTGGCAAATACGCACTAGCGCATACATGCCACCAGGATTAAATGAACACATCTCTTTAGCATGTATTTTAAAACATTTAGCTTTAAAGAGAGGAATTAACACATATTTTAATGAATTGATACATATTGTTGGTGTTCAAATGGTATAAAATTTGTTTAAATATGCATAGTTGTTTTAATATAGTGGTAGACTTTATTTAATATGATTTATTAGTTTTTTAAAAAGGAGTTTATTTTATTATGTACATGAAGTGAATTAATCTTAGATAATTTAGACCTGACTTGTAAAACCTTTTAATAGCCTGTATTAACGATATGTATTACAAACATTAACATAGCATACAATGCTTTGGTTACATTTTAGGTTTGTATAAGAATATACAGATTGAAGTGAGTTAATTAATTAATTATTTAATTATCTAATTAATGGTAGCACATGACTTGTAAAAGTTATTTAAGCTGATTTTAAAATGTAGAGGTGTTTGTCTGAAGAAGGAGGAATATTAAGTCTTCCGAAAGCGCTTACAATAAAAAGTTGTTCCTTTTCAAATTTGGTGCACATTTTTACGAACTGAACTTCATAGCTTCTGGCTTTTGTTTTTTAGCGGTTTTTTGACCCTATGTAGTGACAGATATAATATGTATGTGAGAGAGAGATACTGACAGATGGATATGTGTATGTATATGTCTATATATAGACATTTTATTCATAACAGGTCATTTTGATGAAGGGGCGGCAGATTTGTTCTCATTTAACTGTCTAGGCATGCCCAGTGGGACTGTCAGTATTTATAAAGTGACTACAGGCCACACGTACCAATACTCCAGTCAGGGATTTTGTATGTTACAGTCATTAACATCTGCCCGTTTCTGCAGTAATGCACTTCACTCAAAATGTCCACAGCATTCTGCAGCTGTCTGCTGTACTTAATATGTGACTGAGGTTGATAATGTTATACCACACACAGACTGACAGTCTGCATACCTATCAACTGTCTTGATTTTAACAGAATGTACTGAGTTTTGCCTGATATGTTTGATCTGTTCCTCATACATTTGTGGTTTTCTGGTGTATTATGGCATACTGATGTCACTAAATTATACTAAATAAGACAAACGTGTGTTTCAGACTTTAGAACCTTTAGAACATATGTAACAATGCCACACCTTTTATTCCAGCTGCTTTCTAGGTTTATAGACACTGGTGTTGATCCTGCTGCAGCTGTTTCTGCAGGATCATATTGTGTAGCATGGCACATACTGTGAACATTTGTGCACATGTGGCTGGAGAGTACTGCAGGGCTCTACCAGACATATCGGGCACTGGAAGTGTGACTTCAGCAACCCAAACACACAGTCTATGATGTTTCTAGTTCATGCATGTGCCTCATTATGGCATTCTTCTGTGGGTGTCTGTGCATTTCTGATGAGTGTCATCATCCACAGTTCCAGTGTGTAGCCAGCATCCCCCAGTAAATGGCCGTGTGGGATGTACCCCTAGCAAACATCTGGTACAGCTGTGATGTATGCCAGATATGGGCATTGTGGTAACTGCCAGGGCTGCCAGCATACACATTCATGACAATGCCCTGGGCATTGCAAAAGACATGGCAATTGATGGAGTGGTATTCCTTGTGGATGACATAGATTCTACCCTCCTCACTGGGTAGTGCCTTGATGTGTACATGAGTGCAGTCTATGGCACCCAGCACCTCAGGGTAGTGTGCTACATGGTAGAAGTGTTGCATATTCCTGGCCCTTGCCTTGGGGTGAGGGGAAAATAAATGTGCTTGCTGGCATGTGGTAGCATGGCTTCCAGTAAGTGGTGGAGTACCCTGGATGCCGAAGCCTGTGAGATGCTCATCATGTCCCCGGTTTTTCTTTGGAAGGTACCTGTGGCTATTATCCTAAGGGCTACACATACCTTTGTTTCCACTGGGATGGGTTCCCCTCTGTTGGCCCTGGGTCTGAGGGGAGGGCCGTAGAGCTCAGTGAGTGCTTGTAGTATGTCCCTATCCACCCTATAGCACTCTACAATCTCCAGCTCATGTACCTCCTGGAAGGTTACCCTGGGCCTGAACACTCTTCTCCTTCTCTGCCTAGGCATATTGTCAGCAGCACCAGCAGCACTGACTTCAACATTTAACACATACAGATGTAGCAGACCTGCAGCACCCCTTCACAGCCTTTCAGTTAAATTTTCCAAGTCTCTACTCCAATGGTGCATTGTATGGAGGAAAAATCATATTGTGGGGTATATGTATACTTTATAGTGCTCTGCTGTAGGTGCTGACTGTGTGAGTGGCTACCTATGATGCATTCTACCTACCTAGTATATCATTAACATCATTTAATGGCCCTAGTTTAACTTAAACAGGGGTCAAAAGTAATTACTATATCATTGGCTTTTAGATAATCTTAGCACTGCGACGTGCCATGCAAAAGTATGCCCCGTAGGTAAACAAAGCTTAGCATTTAGTGGACACACCCTCCTATATTTCCACTCTCAGCACAGTGGCGCACCGCACAGACATGCACAGATTATAAAAAAAAAATATTTTAACTTATTTCTCTTATTTTTTCAGACACACAGTGGATAATTCTGCTCATATCTGTGTGCTATGTCATTTCTGTCGATCTGCCTACATTTTTATAACCCCTTTTGTCTCTCTACATTCCTGTACACGGAAGTTTTCCATGTACACTACGGACACTGACATGAGGTCTGCTGAGCTGCATACCTGCTTGTTGGATTGCTCTACCTGACTCATTTGCATTTAATTCACCTACTTATGAGGTGATTTGCATGCCACAGATATTTCTGTGTTGGAGCAGGTGTGCGTGCCGCCAAGCTGTGCTTACTGGATCTAAAACCTGCTTACTTTCATGTAAGCAGCATGGAACGATGCCTACACAGAAAATAAGACCATGTAGGCTTTATTAAATTCTCCCCATGGTTACAAATGTATTTATATACAATAACGAAGGCAACAATGGTAAACTGTGTAGTCTTTGGTGTTTTTTTCAAGTGGATTTTGGCATCGTACATTTTGCTAAAATCCTATGATTGATTTTCGTTGCTGACTGTCTCTGACTTATTGCTGATTTCTCTCTCTCTCTCTTTCCTTATGTACTTACCAATGTATCACAGAGTTAATGATCTGCAGATGATGTTTTAGATAATTAAATACTGATTAGAGAGAAATAAGTAGGTTAGAAAGTTTTCAAACATAAGAATGCTTCAAATGTATTTGTAAAATGAAACTGATAAGCTTAAGAAACAATAATATTAGGTTACATTGTTTATTAGATAGGTTTCATCAGCTATTGTTTTATATAAATTCTTTTAGGACATATAAGTATTTTATGTCATTTATCTTAACTATTATTTTGAATGAACATTTGGTGCATTAAAGGTTAAATAGTTTGGTAAAGAACTTGTTTTTCAGTTTCATGTTAACTATTTTTTATGAAATATCGTGTTTGCTACAGCTGTCTTATTTGATCTTGAAATCTGGAACATTTATTTCAGTCACGGTGCTAAGGTCATCTTATGCCAAAAGCTTGAATGCTGCCTGCACTGTTCACTGCAAGTTAATTTCTTTTAGGATATCTATAACTATTTTTGTTGTTTACTTAGTCTGACATTTTGAATGTACGTTTGGTGTTGCACTATTAAAATGAATCAGTGCCTGTTATTAAGTTTTATCATAACTATATCCTTTTGAAAAATCACATTTCTGATAACTGTAAAGCCCTCTTACACAAAAAGCTTGAATATTTGCTGTGTTCTTCATTGTTAAGTTATATTATGTTTATTAAATAGTTGTAAACAGACTTAGATACATCATTATCATTAAATAAATATAATGGGTTTTAAAGTAAATTAGGATAGTCGTACTGTGGAAAGATGTGACTGTTGGGTATAGTCTACATTACACAACAGGAACACTTTACCTCCTGGTAATTTCACTCCATTTGAGAGGTACAGTGCAGTATATCCAACCAATGAGCTCAGTAGCCACAATGAACTACAGATCAGTGTAGCTACTGAATATTTTATAAATGATACTCACCATGTTTCCTTAATGCAAAATGATAAAGTATGAAGCATCTCAATTTGTTTCCTTGTATTTTAAAACATGTCCAGGTAGAAATAGATTAAATTTTGACTTGCTCTACCCTCCACTATTTAAATGAACATTGCCAACCATCATATACATTATTAATGTTTTTGCAAATTGTCTTCACTAAAATGACACCATCTGTAGTTATACAATGTGTTATAAATACGTTATCATGTACGTAGGTGTGCACATGCACTTTCCTTTCTATGTCATGCTGCAATCTATGGAGTTTGCTTTATGCTTTAACAATGCTGATGTATAATAACAATACTATGCCAGACCTGCGAGTGATTCATTCCCTCATGACCATACAATGCCTGCTGCATAAGGATAATATAAATTACCTTCACTTTGTTGTGGTGTGTTACAATAAAATAAACAATTTTCTGATCATTGCATGTTGTATTATGCCTACAATTAAGTAAAAAAATTGACTAATGGAAACAGCAAATTTTATAGAATAGTACCTGCACTAATAATTTAAGTAGAGCTGAGATGAGTGAAATATGCCAAAGAGGCACTCATGTCCTAAGATATTTTAACACTGAAAAGATTGCAACTCAAAAGAACAAATCATTTCAGAGATTTAAAGAGATCAATTTTACTGCATGACATGCTATGTTAGCTTTCACTTTGCAGATAAATAAGGATAAATGTTATTAGTTCTAAATGAGTATGTAGCTTCCTCCTTCATTGCCTCCCATCTCATTTTGCTTGTGTGTACTACACATCCACTTTGACTGCTTTCAAAAGAATTACAATCCATACCCTATGAAGCAATACATGCACATAGCATGATTACATATTCTATTACATTGTTGTTTTCTGCTTAGAATGATATCTTCTTAGCCTCCTCATTCTGAAATCTAATCACTTTTTATTTTTTTCTAATGTGGGTCCACTCACTCAGCTTTTCTGTAATAGAATACACTATTAATATATGCATTTTCTCTGGATGCTAAATCTCTTTTGCCCTTGGTTTCCATACATATCTCATCTTTAGTGCCTTATTGTCTTATTTGCCAGTCTCTGACCTCTCTCACTTATGATATCCTTTTTCAGAGTGATCTCATTCCATTAATACTTATGATCATAACAAATATCAACACAATATGCTCCATCTTCTGTGTCAATAAAACCTAGAATGGCTGTTAGAGACAAAGACGGCATTAACATTCTCAGGCTCTGACACATGGAACCACATCTCATCTAATATGACATCCCAAGAGATGCTGAAAGCATTGGAAGAAAGAGCATTGTCAGCATGAGGCATACTACCCTTGCTTTTTGACACTGGATAAATACTCTCACTATATTAATTTGCAACCAGTTACATAGCATTTCACTTACACCTTATGACTTTCATCACATTGTATACACTGTAAATAAAAAACTGCATGCATTTGAAATTGTACAGATAACTGCTGTCTTAATTCCATACTAAAGCTTTTGATAATCATTGTATTATTTATCTGTTTCTCTGTCTTAATTTTATATTAATCCCTTTGATAACTATTTTATTATTCTCTGTTTTTCTGTTCTGACTGATGATATTCATTGCTATATGCAAATTGTAGTAGGAGAGTATGGAGAGGAGAGAAAGAGAAAAAAAGGAGGTGAGAGGGTTAAAGAGATTAAGTAAAGATTTCTGAAGTGTTGCCAAGATGACTAAATGGAAGTGAGTGAATAGAAATAGGAAAAGTAGTGAGATTTATATGATGTGATGAGATTGGTGGCACATGCATGAAACCTGTGTAACTAGGTGTTTCCTAATTTCTGTTATAATCTCTGTGTATGAGGGGATTTCTTCTAGAGAAGTTGGTAGTGATTCCCAGAGCTTAGGTGCTAGTGTGGAAAAACAGTGTAGTTTAAATTTCATTTGTGACCAGATTGGAGGTGGATTTGGAGAGATGCCTTATGTTGTATGATGACGTTAATAAGATATAAAATTTGCAAATGATGTGCAATTATGTGTAAATTGTTAGAATGTGGTACTTTACAAATCAAGTAATCTTGGTAGGACACTTATTTTATAATAAAATGTATATGACAATGTTGTTGGTTATTAGCTGTGTGCTAGAGGTGAGAAGGTGTGAGGAGTAAGTCTGTAAACTAGGGTGTCCAGAAGGAGTTCAGATCATTGTTTGATAGACAGCTAACTAGCCTTATAGAGCATTATGCAGTGGTGTTCTTGATGATATGAGTGTGTAATAAAACATCACATTTTAGTGATGATTTGTATGACAGTTGTATTTTTTCTTTTATGCTGTGGCAATGAAGGACAGAATGCTGGGCAAGTAGAATTCATTTCCCTGTGGATGCTCCTACTTAGACTGTAATATAGGTGGGTGGTCTTCTGGCTCCAGAAAGGTTACAAGTTAAAATTCTTGTGTGTGTGTGTGTGTGTGTGTGTGTGTGTGTGTGTGTGTGTGTGTGTGTGTGTGTGTGTGTGTGTTTCAATGTGGTTGTTGAACTTAAGAGTTGAGACAAGCCAGATTCTCAATTATTTGAATGAGTTGGTTGTTTCTATGTTGGGAATTGTTAATGTCTAAGATGAGAAGCGTTTTTGAACCTTTGGTGAGCCTTTGATATGTGCTGAAAAACACAGATTTTCTTTTACAGGGCTTAAGTGAATAAAGGTAATTTTTGAAGTTAAATTTGTGCAACTGGTTGGATATAAAGATGGCCATTCCACCTGCATACAATATGATTGAAATGTGTGGTAGGTAGTAAGGGAGTGTATTAATAAATATAGGGAAAAGGTGTGTAAGGATAAATCCTTGAAGGCCAGCTTTAAGTAGTACCTCTGTTTTTAGAGAAGGAGGTTACAAATTTCATTTTAAAATATTTGTTGGAAAGGAAGTCTTTAAACCAGATTAGGGACTCTTTACTAATGCCAATTTTTATTAGTCTGTTTATTAACAGTCAGTAGGTCAAATGTTTTTGTTGAATCTATGAAGACTGCTCCAGTAAGGTTTCCTTTTGTCAGTGCTGCTCAGGATTTCATCACTTATGGTCTATAGAGCTGTCATGGTACTGCAACCTCAGAACCCATGTTACTTTTTTTGTAGAGAAGGTGATATTGATAGATATAATTTGTCAGTTAAATGTGGATTTTCTCAAGTGTGGGGAGTATGGAAATACATCAAAAGTGGAAGGGGTCTTCTGGTTTCTGTTGCTTAGGAATAGATGTTATTGAGGCATGATATTGTTTGTTAGATAGCAGTTCTAAGTGTGAGTCAGGGGGAATGATCAGGAGATCTTTGCATACATGTTATTGTTTGTCTTTCGGCTTTTCCTGGTTAGGGGTCGCAACAGCGGAACTCCGGTCCGCTAATGATAGGCAGTAGATTTTCATGAACGCCGAGGTGCCCGCTCGATGTCCAACCTTCAGCAAAGGCACACCCATTTACGCATGTCTTTCGAACGCCCACCCAACTGCGGGGAGGACATGCAGACTCCACACAGAAGGCATACATGGATAGATGAATAAAGGGTAGATATCTGAACCAGGTAAGGAGTCAGTGGGAATTTGATCTAGCAAAGTTTCTATGTTTTATTTCTTGTCTGTTTTAAGTGAAGGGGCAGTATTAAGCAATATCCTTTCCCTTATGCTATATATTATCATCCTCTCTGAGTTATTCAAATTGTATTTTAATTTATTTATGGGCATCAGCTCATTTTTTTAAACAATCAGCTCTTAATAATATATTATTATCTTTCATATTCCTCATGTTTATCTGAGTTTGACTCTCTATAAAACCCGATGCCTGCTCCATGACAAATAATATAAATTTTCATTTTTTGAGGCTGCAAATTTTGTAGATATAATTTCTGATATACTTAAAAGATATTTAAATAATTGGAATTAATTTTATTCAAATAATCACAGCTATTAACACTTTCTAATAGATTGTAGTCACTCTTTGCACTGAAGAAACTAAATTTGTTTGTGTTAATATATTTCCACTCATCTTTATTTTATTTAAATGTATTTACTTAGATACAGCCTTGTTATGAAGGATCTTTCCACTATACAGGTGGCTTAAGTAAAGCTGTATAGTGTAAGATTCAATGTCTCGAAATCCTATTCCATTTTTCCCCAATATCTAACATGCTTAGCATATGAAGCTTTTGTTTCGAGGGGGGGACTATAAGAAAGAAATTAATACTCTTTCAATTTTTTATTATAGTCTTATCATGCATCACAGCTGTTAACTGTAATATGTATTATATTTTAATTGCGATCATCATCTTCATTGACAGTGGGCTTTCTTCAAACAAGAAATAAAGATTATTCTATTTATTAGTTATATGTCTACAAAATTACTTTGAGTTGTCTGATTTATATCCACCTGAATTTTCATTCCTAAATATTTTATCTCTAGTTTAATTCAATTAAATTTGAATAGTTCTTTCACGCAGGGCCTATTTGTTGACATATTAAGACATTTTCAGTTTTATGTTCATTAGCTCACATTGTTGAAATTCCTGGTACCTCTAAATCGCATTGTCTATTTTATGAAATCAAATCATGCTCTAGGGACCTAAACCTTGTCACCGCAATAAACAGAACATGCCAGAGGGAAAGATTCCTGTCCCAGATACTTCCCATACTCTGGAATAAACTACCTATCTATATCAAACAAAGTTCCTCATTAGCACTCTTCAAGAAAAATCTTGATGATTGGATGGGAAATAGGAAATTCACCCTGGGGATCACTTCTTTGGCTCTGCTCGACAGTGGCACAGTAAAATAATTTTCTTGGGTGGAAAAAGCCAGGGTACCTTTTGGCTGGGCTTCCAGGGCCGATAGCCTAGTACCTACCTATGAACCTATTATGTATGTTCCCTGCTGTTAACAGCATATCATCAACGTGATGAGGGTGAATATTAAATATGATCATGGGCATACCTTTGTTTATATTAAAAGACTGAAAAAGGACTTATATTTTCATTTTATGTATAGGTTTCACATTATGCTTATAAAGTCATCCTAGAATCAATAAATATTTAAAGTCTTATATAAAACATTCCAACTAGCTAAGTTAAAAAATGTATTAAAGCCAGTTTTCTGATTATTGAATTGGGCATAATCCAATATTGTAAACATTATTTTCACACTGTTGTGAGTTAGTCTATTAATTATAAAAACAGTTCAATCTGTGTAAATATTTTTATTCATTGCATTCTTTAATTCATTAAAAATATACATTCACATTAAGCAGGAGATTCCCCTATAAGAGGATATCTGAGGGTAGTTCTGAACAAGATAGGTACCACATTTCAGATTCAGTTAGATGCTCTGCAGAAGATTAATTAATAGCTATTCTAGATACTCATCAGAAAATCACCATTATCATTTTTGACTTATCACTTAATTGAATGCTGGAGATCTCAAACTTGAATAATTTCTTTTTTGAAGTATTTTCCATAAACTGTTGGGGGCGTTTCATCTTGATCAGATGAGTTCTTCAAGAACATCTCATTTGAAATGGCTACAAACAAAGAAAAGTACAGCAAATCATCTCCAGTATTCAAGATCTCACATTCAAAATGGATAAGTTTCAAGGTAAACTAGACTATATACAAGATAGTTGCACTAAGCAAATTGAATTACTTAAAAATACTGTTGAAAAACATTCACTTCAGATAAAGGATATTGAAATCTCTCTCACAGACATAGATGGAAGAGTGAGACAAGAGGAATCCCAAGCTATTTTTGTTAAAACAATCTCTTTAGTTAATAACAAAATTAGAGGACTTTGAAAACAGGGAAAGAAGGAACAATCTACACATTTCAGAGTCCCTGAGAAAACTGAATAATCTGATTTGGTAACGTTTCTTACTTCTTGGATAGTACAGATAATAAATATGAAAGAATATTTATCACATGTAATTAAAAGAGCTCATTGAGTAATAGGTAAAAACATTTCCTCTAATCTGAACTCTGCTCCCAAAGCTATAATTGTTACATTTATGTATTTTATTGACAATGAACTTGCACTCAAAATAGCATAGTCAAAATCTCCAATTAAAATGTCTCAGCCTGTAGTAAGATTTGATAATGTTTATTTTCAAAAACTTTAGAAAAAAAGAAGACAATGCTGCCCGTTAATTAGATCCTTGAAACGGAACATTAAAGTGCATTTAATACATCCTGGAAGACTTAAACATTTTTTAACATCTAATCAAAGAACCTTTAATTCTCTAGAAGAACATGTCTTATGTTAAAAATAACAATGCCATTCCTAATCTAAACAACATGGACTGATCCCGTTTTTCATTGAGGAGACCTACCAGCAAGACTGGATTGACTGAAACTTCAAGCAAAAAAAAAAAAAAAATCTGTCTTTTTCGTTAACAGGGAAGAGAGAGACAATGAGAAAAAAAACTGTTCCAACTGCTACTAATACCTGAGATTTTAATATCAAATATCACTCATTGTATAGTCAATCTTAATATTATAAATGTTAGTTCATAATATTTACTTACGCATCATGGTCTGGATTCTGTAAAGCTTGTGGAAGCTATTTGCATACAGCATAGCATGCTGAAGGAAGACTTCAACACACCTGTTGAGGATCCCATTTCAGAAGACATGCTGAAGGCAGTTTGAGTACTTAGTTATTCAGCATAGATAATTAGTGAGTCCATGAATGACAGTCTGATACCAAAACACATTGTGTGCACATAACACTACTTAACTGTGACAAACTGCCACACTAACTCTGCTTCTGAAATCCTCTGCATATGCTTTATAGAGCCCAAGAAATTAAAGTTAATACTAAGGATTTTGCCAAAATCCATAGCAAAAGAACAAAAATACATAAAAATGCAACCTGCTGTTAATGAATTGCGTCAGGCTACAGTGATGCAAACAATAAATGAAGCTGTGACTGTGCACCCTAGAAGGCAGCCAGCTAGACTCAGAGCAAGGTGCAACTAAGCTAATTGTCAGACCAGCAAATAATTGACAGGTGCTGCCTACACAGACAACTGGTGCTGGCTGTCTGCAACGTGTGCCCCACATATGTCTGTGAAGACCCTGCAAGGAAATCTCATCCCCCTTGAAACCAAAGTGTGTCTCAGCCTGGCTGTACTCACATCTGGGACATTCCAGAGACACATGGGGGATGCTGTGGAAGTGTCACAGACAGCTGTTAGCTATATCCTGGCAAAAGTCTTGGAAGCAATGTGCAACAAGGTGGATGACTACATATACTTTCCATCCACCCCCATAGAATGGAGAACTGTAATGCACAAGTTTTACAGCATTGCAAACTTTTCCTATGCACATAACGCAAAACGTTTAACAGCCACAGTAAAATATATCACAGTAAAGTGGTAATTCAATATTATGAGCCAGCTATGTTTATGAGTCTGTTATACACACTCTAACGCAGCTTAGGCCAACCTTGGTGACATCTCACACCATGGTCCACTCTGCCCCAACTGTGTACAGAAACATTGCCCTGGTTGTTCACAGAGGAGATTGATGGGGTGACAACACCATGTCATGTTAAAGGAGCATGACTGAAAGTTGAAGGCCTTGTGACTGGTGGGACCACAGCAGATGGGCCAGCAGTTGAACTCCGTGTGTAGGTTGGACAATAGATATTTGTTAGAAAAATATGTATTAATGTGTGTATGCTAAATGCCAAGTTAATAATCAAGTGTTTTTAATATGCTTTTCATTCTATTTCTCATGCACTATGATTTATACAAATTAAGTTTCATATGAGACTGAGAATATGCTTTTCTAAAACTGCAGCATGCTTACTGAAACTCGCAAGTTGCCCTCTGACCTAGTAACTGCTAGCACAGCAATATTATTGTTTATGCCTTGTGGAAATGTACTTTAGAAGCAGGTGTTTATCTGCTAGGTCAGAAGCATATGAATGAACAATATAAATGTAATGATTCTAGACAAACAGCCTTGTTCAGAGGATGGGAACCTCTGCAGCTGCAGTAGTTCAGAGATAAGGTAGACAAAGGATTATTAGAGAAATGAACTGCTAGCATTGTGCTTGATTTAGCCATAGTATCTTGAATGTAACATAACAAGTATTTAACTGAAAGTAACCAAGGCCATGTTGTTTTCTTCAGGAAGTTTCACATAAAAATTGTTTAAATCAGCAGAAAATCATGGGAAAGATGGTCAGCAGATGATGATGAAAAGGTGGTAATCTGTTACGTCAGCATGGTAGGACAGGATTAATTTGATAACCTATAAAAATGAATGCATTTCCTGTTTCTGGTTAGACAAACTCTGTATTAGCATGTTTTTGTCTCCTTGCTACAAGATTAAAGTGCCTTAACCTGAACCTACCATGTTTTGATCATTTTTAAAGTATATTTTTCCTTTAACAGACTGGTCCTTTGGACCGGAAACGTATCTCTCGGTCTGGACCTAGGTCAGAATTGGGCCCGGTGGCATGCATCCGTATGGAGAAGAGGCCAAATCGGCTCTTCTGTTTTGAAAGACCTCCGACTGATTTGTCGTTCGAAAGAGGCCAGCCACTGTTTCTGATCTGGGATTGGAGGACGAGTCAACGATCTGGTGGATCAACTCATGGAGGGTCAGGTAAGGAGGAATTACCTTATTTCTGTTTTAAGATCAGGGACTAAGTACAGAACTGTTTTTTGTCAGGTAAATTTGCGTATGCAGATTAGAGACAGAAAAAGGGGTTACTGTTCTTTGTCATAGATCAGGGAAACAGAATAGGTAGACAGTTATTCTAGATAAACTGTGAAAAGGTATAGATTTGTGGTACCACATGATAGAAAGGGTTATGTAACAATTTACAGCTTAGCTAAGACACCAATGGGAAATCAGTGCACAAAACATTCCCGGGACATGCCCCTAACTGGAGACGCGAAGTATATGCAATTACAGCGTGCCGATAATGTTAAATATTACACCAAATGGGTCGATAAGTATAAATTCGAGGGTAATTTAGAAAACTTGCACTTATGAAACTTGTAAAACAGTTAAAAATAGACATGAAAGGTCAATTAAAAAAGCAGAGACAATTAGGAGTCCCTCAGGCACATAGGTGGCTTGAGGAAGCAAATCGTAGGGAGCAAAGAATTAAAAATTCAAAAACAATGTTTTTAGACAAAGAAGACAATAATTTAGTAATAGCAATGGCCCCTCTTTCATCCCCTCCACTTCTGTTACCAGAATATGAAGCGAGTGGGTCAGCTGATCCACCTTCGTTATACCCAGCTGTCCCTGCAAAAGCACAGCCGTTTGTCAGGGATCCTATCGAGACCAGGTCTCAAACACGCGACTTGAGGAGGGAAATTGAATTAAATGAATTAAATAGAGCATCACAAGCTGTGAGTGAAGAAGAGATATGTCCACTCATAGAAGTACCGAATCCTCAGGCAGGACAGGCAGGACAAGATCCGACACTTTTAGTTTATAGACCGTGGACACCAGAAGATGTCCAGAAAGCCACAGAAAGTATTCCCCACCCAAAAGTGAACTTTAGAAAATTTTTAGAAGACTTACAGGGCATGAGATTAAGTTACTATCTAAATGGAGAAGAAGTAGAAAAAGTAGTTAGACAAATTGTGGGTCCAGATTGGCACATGATCAGTGGCGACTGGAATCCTCATGACGCACAACTTAGACCACTCCCACATATTAATGCAGAACTGGATGGCAGAGTGAAAGGTCTGACAGACCGAATCTCTGAAAAGTGGAAGCCTAGGGCTGATTGGACTTGCATTAATCAATGCATTCAACAGGAAGGTGAAACAGTTGATAGATATTATGCTAGACTGTTAGAGTGTTTTAATAATCACTGCAGAATGCAGATACCAGAAAACCAGACACATGATTCCTCATATGAACAACAGTTAAAGAACGCATTCTTGAAGGGTAGTATAACTCCCATTAGTAGCTTTATCACGAAGCATATGGTAGATCATCGAACAAGTAGATTACAGCCATTACTTGAATATGCTAGACATGCAGAAAGACATTTTAATAGTAAAAAGAAAAAGAAAACTCAAGTATTTTCAGCAGAAGATGGATCAGAAGTATTTGTAGTACAAACTGGGAAAAAGGGTAAGAAAAATACCCAGGGGAATAAACAATCTGACAAATGATCAGAAGATTTTGAGGAAAGAAAGAAAAAGGGTGAGTGTTTTAAGTGTGGGAAAAAGGGACATTTAGCGAGGGATTGCAGGCTCAACAAGAAGGCGACTACAGAAAATAAGGAGGATGAGGAATGACTATATGATAGTCAGGAATCATTAGAAAAGAGTGAGCAGGGAAAGGTAAGTGTAAATGTGATAGCAGGAGAAGAGGATGTGACAGAAGGGGTAGAGGATGTATCTAAATACAAGGACATAGAAGAAAGTGAAATTTTAGACCTAGCTCTTTTGAGCTTAGAGCTTTACTTAGTAGACAAGTTCTGGTGGAGGGAAGGGAAGTTAAATTTTTGTGTGACTCAGGGGCTTCACGAACCCTGATACATCCTTCCAAACTACTGGAAGATACAGAATCACCAGATTATATACTAGTGAAAGCAGCTAATGGACAGCTGTATCTGGAGCCACTCTCCCGTGACATAACAATAATAGACCCCGTCTCAGGAATGACTCAGAAAAGTAAAATTGTAGTTTCTTCAAAATGCCCAGTGAATCTTTTGGGTAGAGATTTGATGCAGATATTTGGCATAGCCGTTGTTCCAACCATGCAGGGTATGGAAGCACAGCGACAAATGGACACTTTTGTAGTGCAACCGGAGGGCAAAATGTATTATTGGTACAGCCAGGACTTGGTTATGACTGGTCCGGGGGCAGTAACCAAAGAACTGATGAACGTAGCCATCAGCAAGTTCCCCTCCCTCTACATTGACAAACAGCATTTGTTGCATTGTACTCTATATTACTGTAATAGATCAGGACCTGATAAAGATTATGAACAAGAATTGTTTCAGAACCATGCAAACAGGCTGGTATTGTGAAACATGTACTGGGATACAGAAGGGAACAGTGTAGCAAGCTGTTCATTGCCCCAGGAATTTTTAACACTTTACAAATCTAATCAACTGCCCCATGTTAGTTTGACTAAGAACAAAACTTTAAGATGGGCAGACTTAGGTGAAAAAGTCACAAGGTGGGAAAAGCAGACAGAATTAGAGCTCTCTGAACAGGGAGTACAGAAACAAAAGTTGAAATGGATTACACAGACACACCCAGCTGTACACTCACAGGCCAGTGAGAATAGTTGAGTATTACTCTTATTGGAAGAAGAGGAAAAAGCTTTGCGAGACATACCAGATATTCTCTGGTCAGCAGGGAAATCAGATGTAGGACTTATACAAACAGCAGGACCAGTTACCATAATGCCAAAGTCAGCATTTAGACCCCAAAAAGACAGTATCCCTTGAGAAAGGATGCAGAGGTAGGAATCAAGCCTATAATAGCAGCCTTACTTAAGGAAGGAGTCTTAATAGAATCTCCTGATTCACCATGTAATACACCTTTATTTCCTGTCAAGAAAGCAAACGGGGAATGGCGTATGGTCCAAGACTTACAAGCAGTAAATAATGCAGTTATACCCATGGCACCAACGGTGCCAGATCCACACACCTTACTGAATGATTTAAAGCCAGAACATAAATATTTTTCAGTGGTAGACATTAGTAATGCATTTTTTCCTATACTGATATACCCTGACAGCCAATATTGGTTTGCATTTACATTTCAGGGAAAGCGGTACACATATACCAGATTACCACAGGGATATTGTGAAAGTCCAACAATATTTGCACAGGAAATGGCAAGCAATCTGGTGGGATTTATCCCACCGAACGGTAGTTAGATTCTACTTTATGTAGAAGACATTCTGCTGGCAGTCCCCACCCAGCAAGAATGCAAGGAAGACACGATAGCTTTATTATGATTTTTAGCTACTCAAGGTCACAAAGTAAGCAAAGACAAGTTACAGCTTTGGAGAAAACAAGTTAAATACTTGGGATATGTAATATCCAGAGTAGGTTGAGTATTAGATGAAGACAGGAAAACAGCGATTTTACAAGCACCTAGACCAACTACCAAGAAGGAAATTATGTCCTTCCTGGGAACTACTAATTTTTGTCGGAGTTGGATACCGAACTATGCCTTGGAATCCGCTCCACTGGCCGACTTAATATTTAAGAAGCCGATGGCAGCACAAGATTTATTACAATGGACACCTGAAGCAGAAGCAGCTTTTTGTAAGCTGAAACAATTGATAGCATCATCCTTAGTTTTAGGATTACCAAACTATAACAAGCAGTTTATTCAAACTGTAGATTGCAAGCAAGGTTATATGACATCAGGATTAACACAGCAACATGGGGACAAACAACGTCCCACAGCTTACTATTCATCACAGTTAGACCCAGTGGCATGATCCCTGCCCCACTGTGTACAAGCAGTAGTTGCAGCTGCAATGGCAGTGCAGGCTTCAGCCTCAGTAGTGTTATTCCACCCTCTCTCATTAAGAGTGCCTCATGCAGTCGCAATTATTTTACTGCAAGAAAAAGTAGAATATCTTTCTCCCGCTAGGCATCTTTCCTGTATGACCATACTGTTGAGCCAACCTCATATGACAATTGAATGATGTACAACTTTGAATCCGTCAACTTTGCTTCCAACCCCCGCAGATGGCAAACCACACTGCTGCCTGCAGGAGATTGAACAAAAGACATTACCAAGACAAGACCTTACGGATGTTCCCTTGGATGATGCCGAGGTGACATGCTATGTGGACGGCTCATGCAGGAGGAGTCCTACAGAACAGAACCTAGTGGGGTATGCAGTCATTTCTGATACTGAAACTTTAGAAGCAAAATCTTTACCACACAACTTATCTGCACAAGCAGCAGAATTGATTGCCTTAACGAGGGCATGTACCTTAGCAAAAGGTAAGAAAGTAAATATTTATACTGACAGTCAGTATGCGTTTTCTACTGTACATGTTTTTGCGCAACAGTGGAAAAATAGAGGAATGATAACATCTACTGGTAAATCAATTAACCATGCGCAACTTATTTTAGACTTGTTAGACTCCATTCAGTTACCTAACAAAGTAGCTATTTGCAAATGCAAAGCTCATATGAAACAACAGGATAGAATTTCAAAAGGTAATGCACGAGCTGATACAGCTGCAAAGCAGGCAGCCTCAGTCACAGAAACCTTTCTTTTGAGTGAGGAATTACAACCCTCAGAGATTTTAGATCTAGAAATGTTAAAAACAATGCAGACACTTACTACAAATATTGAGAAACAAAAGTGGATGAAACGAGGAGCAATCCTCAAAAAGGGACTATACATCTCCAAGGAAAAGAAACCGATTTTGCCATCTAATTTGTTTAGATATGCAGCGTTGTTGAGCCATGAGCAGAGCCATGTCTCAACAGGGGGGATGGTGCAGTTAGTGAATCGAGTATGTACAACCTATGGGTTTACAAACTATACAAAAATTTTTTATGCAGCATGCCATGTTTGTAACAAGCATCATGCGCAAGGGGCATTGAAGCCTAAGAGAGGAAATGCTCCTACACCACCATATCCGTTCCATACTATCTGTATGGATTTCATAGAATTGAATAAATGTGAGAATAAGAAATATTGCCTTGTTATTATAGACATGTTTTCCAAATGGGTAGAAGCATTTCAAACTAAAAATCCAGATGCAGCTACTGTTGCAAAGGTCCTCGTTAAAGAAATTATACCTAGATTTGGTATACCGGAAAATATTTATAGTGATAACGGGACACATTTTGTGAACCAAACAATCCAGCAACTCAGTCGTTATTTTGGGATATCATTAAAGAATCACTGTGCGTATCACCCTCAATCTGCAGGGCTAGTAGAGAGGCACAATGGGGTATTGAAGAATAAACTTAGGAAGTTAATAGAAGAGACACAGAAAAACTGGGTGCACTGTTTGCCTTTAGCATTGTTGAGTATGAGAACTGTTCCAAATGTAAAGGGATTAACTCCTTTTGAAACTTTGTTTGGGAGGGCATATTATACACCTCAGTGGAAACCTCTCATGTCTACAGAGCAGGAGGCTGACAGTTCACTTGCAGGATATACAAGGCAATTTTTGAATAACAAACTTTTGCAGTTAAATTCTGTTTCAGATAAAGAGCAGTCGAAATCGGAAGCACCAGTAGCCCCAGGCACCTGGGTCTGGGTGAAGATTGTGAAACGGAAGAATTGGAGCGCTCCGAAGTGGGAAGGTACATACCAGGTACTACTGTCGACACCCACTGCAGTCAAGATTGCAGAACGAGCTTCCTGGATTCATTTGACACACTGTAAACTGGTTAGAAACTTTGAACTGGACAAAAACTTTGCTACTGTTGCACAACAAGAACAAAATGGCCAGATACAAAGTGAGTAGAGACACTGAGCAACTTCAGAAAACGTGTATGATTGTTTTTATTGCAATATTGATCACACTGTTCTTTTTGCTGTGGCTGTTCTTTTTTCCTGCCACGAAGGTTGAACTGATTAGACGTAATGAACCAAACATAGACTGGCATCCGAACTTCAACACTTATCAGGCAATTGCACGTGTGTACACAGAGACTTTTAATGTTTCAAATTGCTGGGTCTGTATGGCCATACCAACAGCATACAGGGGTTTATTAATGACTGCTATCCCCCTAGGGGTCAATGAGACCTGGGAAAATCCGGTTTTTGACACAGTTGCTATTAAAGCACAAGATAAGGTAGCACTGTATTTGCCTGTGACACAAAAAGGAATTGTATGTTTTTATAAAAATGACTCCATCCAAGTTGGATGGAGTAAATGTAATGTTACTGTACAGTATAAGTGTTATAGAAAACCAAATGATTTGAGTGGATCTTGCAGTACAGATTATGACTCATTTTTGAAATCTATGCATACAACTCTTGATCAGGTACAGTATAATCCTGTACTTTTCAAACAGTTATCAGTAATAGATAGGATAGGAAGATAGATAGGAAAATGTTTCATGCAGGGCAGTCATTTCGTAACAAAGTAATGACAAAGGTAGAGGATTGTTATTTTGTATGTGGCAAAAAGGCATATAAATGGTTACCTGAGAATTGGTCTGGCAGTTGTTTTTTGGGATACCTGGTTCCGGCCATCCAACACATTGCAGCTTTGCCTCAGGGGAGTATTCGAAACCAAAAGGAACAAAGCTAGGTGGAAAAACCATTGTAATGTGGGAACCAAACTTGTGCACATGGACTTGAATGATGCTGTTATATCCTGGGCAGGTATATCACCCATGTATGGCGGAATTAAATCAATATGGGAGCTGCGAAAACTGTCCAAACTTCTCGAGATAATGAGTAATGCAACTTTTTCTGCCCTTGAATTGATAACTGATCAACTGAATGCCATGAGAACTGTAGTGCTTCAAAACCGAATGGCTCTTGACTTCACCCTAGCGGCGAGAGGCGGAACTTGCACTTTAATCAAAGAAGAGTGTTGTGCGTTCATTCCTGACCATCAGCATGAGATCAACGACCATCTCGAGGTGATTCAGCAAGTGTCGGCCATGACCAAACCAGGCCCAAACCCTCTGACAGAGTTTTTTCAGAATGCCTTCGGGGGGTGGGGCTCCATCTTTATGAACATATTGATTGCTATTGGGGTAGGTTTACTCCTAATAGGAGTTTGCATTTGTTGCGGAATCCCCTGCATGAAGAAATTAATTAAGGAATTTATAGATATATCCGTATCTGAGACTATGTATCAAAGTACTGAATTTGAAGAGCTGCTAGAATGTGAGACACTTTCATAAAAGTTTAAACTGAATGACTTTCTTAACTGCAAATCCTGAATGGAAGAGGTTAGGAAAAGAAGCAAGCTGTTTATCCTTTTTTGAAAATAGAATAAAAAGTATTAACAGGAGGGAGATGTTAGAAAAATATGTATTAATGTGTGTATGCTAAATGCCAAGTTAATAATCAAGTGTTTTTAATATGCTTTTCATTCTATTTCTCATGCACTGTGATTTATACAAATTAAATTTCATATGAGACTGAGAATATGCTTTTCTAAAACTGCAGCATGCTTACTGAAACTCGCAAGTTGCCCTCTGACCTAGTAACTGCTAGCACAGCAATATTCTTGTTTATGCCTTGTGGAAATGTACTTGAGAAGCAGGTGTTTATCTGCTAGGTCAGAAGCATATGAATGAACAATATAAATGTAATGATTCTAGACAAACAGCCTTGTTCAAAGGATGGGAACCTCTGCAGCTGCAGTAGTTCAGAGATAAGGTAGACAAAGGATTATTAGAGAAATGAACTGCTAGAATTGTGCTTGATTTAGCCATAGTATCTTGAATGTAACATACCAAGTATCTAACTGAAAGTAACCAAGGCCATGTTGTTTTCCTCAGGAAGTTTCACATAAAAATTGTTTAAATCAGCAGAAAATCAAGGGAAAGATGGTCAGCAGATGATGATGAAAAGGTGGTAATCTGTTACGTCAGCATGGTAGGACAGGATTAATTTGATAACCTATAAAAATGAATGCATTTCCTGTTTCTGGTTAGACAAACTCTGTATTAGCATGTTTTTGTCTCCTTGCTGCAAGATTAAAGTGCCTTAACCTGAACCTACCGTGTTTTGATCATTTTTAAAGTATATTTTTCCTTTAACAATATTGATACTTGATAGCCAATGGTGATCCACCACTAGTGGCATTGAACAATCTCTCATAACATCTTAATCTGTTGGCTGCATAAAGAATCATAAGTGATCAGCCACATCTACAGGCAGCACTGGATCAGTTGTGACCTCCAACTGCATTTATCATGTTGGTGAGGTCGATCCAGATTTCATGTCTCCAAAATGTATTGCCAGAATGGCCAAGGAGTCTCCTTCCATGTTACTGGAGAGCATCAATTATGATTTCATTTTTCTATGGGGAGAATTTGTCACCCCGAGGATAGTTGGTCATCTGAAAGATAATGATATGTACACAATAATATTCCTGTCTGAGTCCATTTTTGCAGCTGAGTCTGTGGACAATGTATGTCAGTATAAACAGTATGCATTCCAGTGCAATGCGAAAGTCTGTATAACACTGTCTGTGACAAATACTAACATGACATATAAAAAGTAAAACCAATGCCTTCATATATAACATTTGTAAAATCAACATAACTTACAACATCTTTGGAGTTCATAAGTGGGATTAGAACTCCTCACACTACATACATGTTGAATGGAGGTTCAAGACTACAGCCTCATACCACATGAGTCTGTATGCATTGTACATGACAATACAACAGCAAGTAACAATTGAACGACTGACAGAAACCGTCAGAAAACCTAAGAATCCGTAGGCAGGCCACCGACAGTATGGCTCCTTTGTATATTGAGCCAATATTAATAAACACCCTTGTTAAGAAAAGCATCATTGAAGAAGTATCTGTAACAGGAACATCACATGTTTTTAACAGCTTTCTTATAAAACACGAATTAAGAAGTATCCGTAATATCAACATAACATAGTATGTAAGGATAGTGTCAGGATATGTAGGTTTCCATAGCTACACCACAGATTGCTAGGAATTACCAGTAAGAATTGTGGATGATCTGTAAATCTGCTTTTATATAGTGTTACCTACCATCTGTAATGTAAACCTGTCTATACAATTGCATATGGGACCGAAATCAATTAGTTAAAATAGCAACCCATGTATGCATAAATTTCAATCAAACATCACTCCAGTAACTTATAGCAACTTCTGTTAAAGATAACATTTTGAGTAAAAATGTATGCATAAATTTCAATCAAACATCACTCCAGTAACTTATAGCAACTTCTGTTAAAGATAACATTTTGAGTAAAATTAATTTAAACAGGTGCATTTGGAAATAACTGACTTGAACAGATGTAATAATCACCAAAGCAGAAATGCTACCAATTGCCAATGTACCTCTCACTCTGAATCACAGAATAAAAGTGCACCTAATGTGCAACCACCTTTAAGTACCAGTTGCTCCATATACAATTAATAAAGTTCATTCAAATTTAAGTTTTTGGAATCCCATTTGTGCACTTCTGCATAAATTGGCTTCTTGCGCTGTAATACCCAGGAGTACTGTGAATAAACATCCAGCAGATATCGGTAAATGGTGCAATGTGGGGCATGTGCCAGTTACCTGCCAATGATCTTATAACATGACATCAGAGTCACTTTCAAATACTGATTTTGATACATTTCCAGATCAGACCATTGTTAACTGTGAACTGAGTGGTACCTCAGTGAGAATTTCTCTGTGTTTGTATTTCTCAGACTTTTTTCCATTTGTGGATCATGATGGCTACTTTTGGAAGTCTGAGACATGTCTGTGCACCCAACTGGACAGATGAGGATACGACCCAGATGTTGACTGTGTATGCAGAATTAAAGCAGTGAATGACAGCCAGACCCAGAAACTTCGCTATAATAGTTGCATGGAACCAGATTGCGAGGAAGCTACAAAAATGGACAAGGATTTACCTCATTGGAGTGCAGGTTCTTCACTGCTATGATGGCTGCATCAGAGGAGCTTCAAATGTGGGTTGCTGAGGTGTGGAGGCAGCCCATAAATCTTTCCAATAAGTGTGACTATCCTATGTATACCTGAGCATTCCTATGGAATTTAGAGCTATAGTTGTCCCATATATATCAGACAGATGGTTTTATATAACCATTTAGTAGCTGCTGTGACAATTAGCTCATGGGGATAATTTAGTGGATGTGGGAACCTCTACCCTTATAACTGTGGGTTCAATTTCCATTCCCTTAATTTATTTAATAATGTTTACAATATCCATAATTATGACCTTTGTAGACCTACATGTTTTACACTATATAACAGCATCATTTCACATAGCCACTGATCTTGTGCATCACTGACTCTCTAGCTCCTACACAACATATGACCGCACTCTTCATCATTTTCCATTATAGTGCTACAGTATAGCTTATTGCACTGTCATACGTTGGAATAAAAACTTATATATCATTTCTTGAATTCATTACTCCAAATAAAGTAAACAGTCATGTTTACTTAAGCCAAAAAGGAATATATGTCCAACTGCTTACACATATGTTATCATTCATGTGTTGATAGCTGTTACAGCTTTACAAGAAAATGTTGAATAAGTGTTTGCAGTTTCCATATTCATCAGAACCTGTTTGTTAAAATGAAATGCCTGTTAGCTTGGCTTGTAATGAACCCAGCCAGCGCATCTATATTTTGGAGTGCAGTGAGTTCCAATCCACATAGGGGAAACATATCTGTAACTGTTTTCTTGGCTTAATTCACCCATTGCATTTCTTTGGAGAAGCATATTCCACTAATTAATATTAATGTTTTTGTTGTGCATAGTAACAAATAACTGAGTTAGTCACTAAATTCCTACGAATATGCCCATAATCTGTAACACACTGCTAACATCAGCTTTTTAACAACAGGGGTTGTAGAGCTGTACCTGCTGCTTAATAATAATGTAAGCTTGGCTTGCAAGAAAACCGGCCAGCCTTACTACAGTTTGGATGCTGTTGGATTCAATCCACATAGGGGACGCACACCTGAAACTGTTATATTGGTTTAATTCACCCATAGCATTTCTTTAAAGAAGCATATTCCACTTATTGATATTATCATATATTTTGAACACGGTTGTGAATAATTCAGTTATTCATCGAATTCCTAAAAAACATATTTGTAATACTTAACAGTCCATTAACATCAGCTTTTTAACAGCAGGGTCAGTAAAACTTGCTATAGAATGTTATATGTCTTATAAATGCTTTTGTTAATATTGTATACTTTGTAAAAGTGCTATCAAGTTCAGTTTTATCACTAAAAATATTACATTCAGGAACACCATCATCCTCATCTTCTGAGGGAGTGGGATGGGCGCAGTGACAGTTGAAACAGGGAAGCTATATGTATTTGCTTAATGATGTGCACTTTGCCAAGGAATATTGTGGTCCTCCCTCATATCTTACTGTATCCCTTATGTACAGCAACTTGAATGGTTTTGTTCACAGAAGCTCTGTGATAAATGATACTGTGTCAATGTCTGTGGAATGAAAGATTGCCATTGTTGTCAATGTTTCTGAATACACTACTGACATGAATTAAAATTTTCAACTCTTTACCTACATGACCAACGCATGTCCATACTTTGAAACGCTATTCCAGGATCTATCTTATTAGACCATCCCCCATCCACTTGATGTTATAAAACTAAGTCATTTCACTGCAATTAAATATACATTTTCAGTCAAGATGGGTTAGCTAGGAAGGTAACTTTCAAGGCTAGAGTTTGGATCTGCAATGTAGTTGCAGATTTGAATCTCATGTATTCCAGTCTGTGTTCTAAGATGTAAAACCTAAATGTAACACTAAAAAATGCATATGGTGATTATCTAACATTCTTCATGAATGCATTACAGCTCCAAGCAATCTATATTGCTTTTATTTGAGGAATGCATAATTTATCATTTCTCTTTTCTGTTTTCAGGTGAGGAAAAATGGACCAGAAACCGAACTCTGTGCATCGAGCAGATGCACAGGCTTGAAGAACAGCAGGTACATTAGTTACTTTTTCTGTTTTATAAAATGAAATGCATCTGATCCTGTTTACAGGTCTGTATTTTTCACAATAACAAGTATATTGATTAGAATGCAGGAATACCCATCATGCATCAGTAAAGTAAGTGAGATTATCACACTATAGCTATGCTTAAAACTGATTTAAATCCCGAAATGTTGAACCATCATGTAGGATTAAGTCATTATTTCACTACACAGTTTTTGAATTGTACTCCATAATCTGAATAATAATTGAGTTTGTGTATCTGTCACACATACCCGTGAATGTTTTGTATACAAGTTTTGTGCTGTGATTATTACTTCTAATGCACATTTTGGAATAATTATATGCATGGCTGTGTTTTCTAGTGCTTGATCTGTTATGTGTAGGTTTCCTGTTCACAGACTGGATGGTTGTCTGCTGTGTCAGTGTTTGTACTGTCATTCACTGATTGTGTGGCATGCCCTTCAGTTCAGCATTGGCATTGCATCTGCCTACAATACCTTGGGTGTTTTTTGGTCTAATGCAGTTATAGCCTAGGTTTACTGACTCTTGTGCAGATAGACATCTTTACAACACTTCATAATCAGCACACCCTGAAATTCAACATTGGTATTCCATCTGACTTGGGTGTTTTTTTTTGAAACACAGCTATAGTCTAGGTTTACTGACACTTGAGTAGATAAACATTTCTTTGCAGCAGTTCATAATTAGCAATCATCATCAGGATGTTTGCATTTTTCAGGCCACTGATTGATACTAATTTTAGGTAGATAATGCATACAGTTGTACACATACAATATTGTTAGTACAACATATATTACTTTGTCATATGTCACAAGCTGTGGTGACTGAGCGTATAACAAATTTGTTACTGTTGTATTCATTATATTGATGTGTGTTCAGTTAATTATCTTGCTGCCGGTCTCAAATGTTTATGTGACTTGCCTATTGTCCACAATATTCTTATATCACTTTTTTCCTTATTTTATATAAATCATTGTATTCAGACAGTGCAATGTCTAGATTTGAATATTCATACATTTTTACAATGCTACTGACCCGGGTGTGTGTCTCTAAACCTATGCAGGTTTTCACAAAAGAATACTGATGTCCTGTTTATGAATAGGACATTGAGGGCCAGGCATTTATAAGGTACCTCTGTACATAATGGATGTGTGTTAGTCCCTGTAAATTTCCATCAATGTCATATTAAGTTCTGATGTGATCTTCACAGGAATGTTCTGTGTGATAGACATTTGCTTTTCTTTTGTGTTGTGCAATTCATTTTAGCAGAGCATGGGACTGGTAAATGTTTTCTCTGAATACAATGAGCACACGCCAGGCCACTGACAGAGTCTTCAGATGATGCTGGTGATGATGATGATGACAGCAATGATGATGAGGCAGCTGGATCCACCCCTGCCCAAGCCATCATGCCTGCATCCTGGAGGTGATGATACCATGACTGGAATAGAGGCAATTTCAGAAGAAGATCTGGGAGGTTATGACCAACATGTTCCAAACACAGATGAGGGACATGATGGGGACATTCTTTCAGGATATGCCAAGGGGTATGTGTGAGTTGTTCAGGGAAATAGCTTGTGAGGTCATTCAGGAGTCTCAGCCCCATCAGGCTGGTCTCTCCGGTCCGTAAGTATTGTCTGTGTGCTCAACTTGTATTATGCTGCCAACATCCTGATTGCCATATAATTGATTGGAAAGTATATGCACTCTTGCGCATGCATACCATGTCACTGTCATATTTATATGTTATTGTCATGTGACATTTATTTTTGTTTCAATGAATGCATAACATACATTAACACTTTATACTTCCTCCCACATTCAGCTGTCCATGCACTGTGGCAGTTAACCTTTAGCTGGTGCTGCAAGACATTGCCTGGAAATGTGTTTTACTGGGGCAAATGACAGACAACATATGTTGTTCATAATCCATCACTACCACTATGGTATGACTTGGAAATTAATATTGCTATATCATGTATGTGAAACAGACGGACATGTCATTCCCCATGTGTTTTGGATGACAGTTGTCATGATGTCCCACTGGCATGATGTGTTTTGTGTCATGAGGTGGCAATACTAATGCCATGTGGGATCATATGCTGGTATGTGCAGTCCTCCTTTTCTGATTGCATCAGACAATAATGTAGCTGTACTCTATACACAGTGTTTCAGATAATTTATTCTTTAACAGTACATTATACCATGTTTGTTGTATCTTAAATTTCGACATCCATTACCTATTCACATAATTTCACACTTTCCACAAATAGTTGTACATATTAACTGACTGTATATGTGTGTGCAAATAGTCAGATCCATTCTAACAGACAATTGTACCTTAGACGTGTGAGCATTCACTGACTTACCACTGATGTGCTGTAATGATGCTCACAGGAGTGTCCTCTGCTCAGTAATGATCAGAGTGGGACACATGCGCCTACATTTGTTTATTCAAGATTTGCACGATAGTATATGTGTATGTGCTTGAAATTCTTAGCTTGTTTACCTACTCATGTTGATGTTACATGATTGTACATAACTGTGTATGTGTGTTTCCTACATGGCCAGTTCTGTTGATGTCAGCAATAATTCTGTTCATGTGACATACATTTTCCATCTGGTTAAATGTATTTTGTTTTGGCTTCTACTGCAAGGTATAAAGGCAATAGATAAATTACATTACACACAGAGAGACTGACAAAGCACAATATATACATGCATTATATACAGAGTGGAAAAAAGAGGTGTCATGCTGAAAGAATCACAATGAAAAGTAGAGTCAGAGATAGGATATTAGAAGGAAGAAGGGCAGGAAATGGTTAAGTTATATGACTGTCATCCCTCTCAAGTGTACCTCATTACGAGGAACGTACCTCATTTGGGGTCTTAAAAAGTTCATGTTCCTCGAAGTTCCAATAAGTTCCACATTGAAAGGGTCTGTAACACATTCAGTGTTGGGAATTTTTTTAAGTGAAATCCATGGTAAATCAAAATAAATCATATTAATTCATTAAAAGATATTCTTTATAAGTAAAACCAGGATATTCTAACCATCCTATCACCTTCCTAGCTGAAGTTGTTAGTAAGCCATTAGTACTTGTTCCACATTTTGCCTATTTTTTCCACATTAGGAGGGCTAGTGTTCCTCATTTTGGAGATGAAAGGTTGAGAGCTATGATGACTGTAGAGATAGCAGTTGCATTTTCCTAGAGTCTTGAAAAGTGCTTTTATTTCTGATCAGAAAATGGGGTAAGAAGAATGATGTTTAAGAAAAGAAGGGAGAAACTCCCACAGTTTGGGAACAAAGACTGAGAACTATGGTCTGGGCCATGAAGCCTAGTTTGGGAGGTTTGGAAAAGAGGACCCGGGTGTTTAATATTTGTAATGTTGTATGTCGGTGCATCTTTGAAAAGATTAGAGGAGGAAGGTCTCAAAATTAATAAGATGAAATATTTGAGAGGTGAGTAGAAAACAGTTAGCAATTTAGCTGCCTCATTTTCTGCATAATTGAGCAGGTGACTATAGATTTTAGGGATATGACTTTGACAACATTTTGAAATGCAGTTGTCTTGCCAGTTGAAATTAGGAGCATTTTTTCTTCAGGTGCTTTTTGAACATAAAAGGTAGTTTGAATAAAAGGGTTTTACTGTGAAAATATAGTTTTTAAGTATGCTTATTGAGTATTGTTTTTGATTGGTCTGTCAACGTTTGTTATTGGATAATTTCTGTAAGTCATGTGATTTTGATAAAATATTTAACAAAATGCATGCATTTTTTAATGTGTTTTTGATTAAGTCTTAGTCTAGGTAAATATGAAAGTGTTAAAGCAAAATGGGTCCTACTCCATCCATAGTTATTTGCTGTTTTATTAATCAATTTTTTATATACTGATTTTTTAAGCTCTATGTTTCACTCATTTCTTCAGATTTTTTTATTTTGCTTTTTTTGAGACAGTTGACTTATTAGCTTATTTTCTGTTGATTTCTTCATTAACATTCTATTTGTAGTTTAGGCGGCTGTGGTGGTGCAGCGGTTAGCGTTGCCGCCTCACAGCAAGAGGTTCTCCAATTTGATGTTGGGGTACCTTCTGTGCAGAGTCTGTATGTTCTCCCTGTGGTCACGTGGGTTTTCTCCGGGTGCTCCAGTTTCCTCCCATATCCCAAAGACATGCTGTAGGTGGATTGGACACTCTAAATTGGCCCTAGGTGTGAGTGTGTGTGTGCCTTCTGTGGAAGGTTGGGCACTGGGCTGGCAACTTGACACTGTAAAACTCCACTGCCAATCATGAGCGGATGGGTGATCCGCTGTGGCGATCCCTAACTGGGAAAAGCAGAAAGAAGAAGAATTCTATTTGTAGTTTAAATTATAGAAGTGATGGTCCAAGTGAAAAGGTTGTTTTTCAATCCAGCCCAGAAACTAAGAATTCCCTAGAATTGTGTTTATTTTTCATAGTGACGATTGTTACATAGAAAGGCATGTAAAATATCATTACAATTAAGTCTCTGAGTTATTTTTATATCTCTCCTGTTTTATATAAAATAAATCTAAGATTTGCAACAATCTTTCTAAGTATTTTGCATCAGTTTCATATGACTGTGATACATCATTCTGGGGAAGAATTTAATTGCATTGATTCAAATGTTTACCTGCAGGGTTACATTTTAGAGACAATATTTGATTTCAGTATAAACTATAATGCAGCATGGCTGTTTGTTTTGTCTAAATCCTACATCTGGTTTTCATTGCTGACTATCTCCAGTGTTTTGCAGATTTGTCCTTCTCCTCCTCTCTCTCTTTTACTGGGTAATGTTAATGGATCCAGGAGCTGATGCTTTGCAGATGATTCTTCACATAATTAAATCATGATGACAGATAACCAAGTAGGTTAGAAAGTTTTCAGATATAATGATGCATCAAATGTGTTTGCTAAATGAAACCGATACTCTTGAGAAACAAAAGGATTCGTGTACACCACATTCATAATAACAGAGCTAATTGCTTTCTAGGTTTCATGTGCTGAATTATTGTTCTAGTCTAGAAGGAATATATGCACAGGCCCATGATGTCATTGTTTTGTGTAATTTCTTTTGGGACATTTATATGTATTTTACATTATATAACATTTGGCGCATTACATATTAAAATGCAACATAGTATAGACCCTGTTTTCCATACTTTCATTACAACTATTTCTTTACAAAATCTTGTGTTTGCTGTAGCTGTCTTTTTTTATCTTGAATTGGAGCATTTATTTCGGTCTCTATGCTGAAGTCATCCTATGCCAAAAGTTTGAATGTTGGCTACACCTTTTACTGCAAGTTAATTTATTTTTGGATACCTATACATATTTTATGTTGTTTACTTAGTCTGGAATTTTGATTGTTCATTTGGTGCAGAGCTATTAATATGCAGCTGAGCCTGTTATTCATAGTTTGGGTCTATATTAGAACATCGAAGTTTCAAAACTTCGAATGTTCCAATATCGAACCCTATTCAGCGAAAGATGAAAATATCGAAGCGACAGAGAACCAAATTTTTTCCTAGGGAAAGAATTTGATTGTCCATTTCTGTTGCTTCGGTATTTTTAGTGCTGTGGTGGAAAGTTATGGGTCGGGTTCAGGTGAGTGTGCGACTGAGTGACGGTTAGGTTAGTTAGGGTTAGGGCGCGGGTTAGGTATGTGTGCGATTGTGTGGACGTGATGGTTAGGGAGGGTTAGGTGAGTTAGGGTTAGGGCGCGGGTCAGGTTTGTGTGCGATTGTGTGGACATGATGGTTAGGGCGGGTTAGGTGAGTTAGGGTTAGGGCGCGGGCCAAGTAAGTGTGCAATTGTGTGGATGTGAGGGTTAGGGCAGGGTAGGTGAGTTAGGCTTAAGGCGCGGGTGAAGTGAGTGTGCGATAGTGACGGACCTTAGGGTTAAGTTTTGGGTTAAGGTAAGTGGATAGTTAGTGGTGTGTGTATAGTTTAGTGTAGGGTTAGGTGTAAGATTTTAGGTTTATGTGTGTGGATTGCTGTTTGTTTGGTGTGCTTGTGTTGTCTGTATGTGTTTTGGAATAGAAAATTTTTTCCCTAGGAAAAAATTCACTGTTCTGTATATTCAATGTTTTCAGCTTTCTCTGAATAGGGTTCGATATTAGAATATTCGAAGTTTTGAAACTTCGATGTTCTAATATAGACCTCATAGTTTTATCATAACTGTTTATTTATGGAAAATCACATTTCTGATAACTGTCTATTTTTTCATCTTGAAATCCTGAACATTTATTTCACAATGTCTGCAATAAGACCCTGAAATTATAAAAGCTTGAATATTTCTTGCGTTCTTCATTGTAAGTTTTGTTATATTTATTAAATATCTAGCTATAAACAGGTATCAGCCATGTAAAATAGGTATTGAAGTAAAGCAGAGAAGAGCTGTACTGTTGAAAACTATTAAGAGTGTAAAGTATGTTCTGCATTAAACAACAGGGAGGTTTACCTCCAAGTAACTTCTTTAATATATATGTTAACTGGGTAAACTCAGGATCACACAATATGGAAATGGAGGATGAAGGAATTAAACCCTATATCCTTTACTGTAGGAAGCAGCTCATTAAGAGCACAAGACATTAGTCACCTGTTACCAACTGACAGACAATAACACACTAAAACTCCATTTGGGAGGAACAACTCAGTATATCCCACAGTAAGCACAGTAGCCACAATGAAACACAGATCAGTGTTGCTACTAAATACTTTTGAAATGATTCCCACCATGTTTACTTGGTGCAAACTGGTGACGCACAAAGATTTTCTGTTTGTTTTCTTTGTACTTTAAGCATGCGCTGGTAGAAATATATTAAATTCTGAGTTGCTTTTCTGTCAATTATTTTAATTAAAATACACATACATCCTGCGTGTTACAAAATGTTCCTGCATTTTCCCTCATCTGTCTTGGTTACAGTAGTACTATCTGTATTCTTAGAAATGTACTACAAATAAGGGGTCCCTATTAATTATTCAAACTTTTCAAAGTTTGAATGTCATATGGTCTACACCATATGATCGAACTTTGAAAAGTTTGAAGGTTAAAAGCAATAGCTCTGTACGGTGCAGAATGGGAAAATTTCCCTTTTCTGCACTGAAGTATGATCTTGGAGTTGGTATATTTAAGTAGGGGGGTGTGGGGGGGTCTACTTTATTCCCGCAAAAGCTGAAACTGTTGAATACAATTTGTACGACACATAACAAGTGAAATGCGAGTACGTCAAACGCACTAAACCACAAAAGTGGAAATATCAAATTCACATAGTTGGCCTGTCTGCGGAATAGCTCCATAAGGTAAGTGTGCGATAGTTATGGACCTTAGGATTAGGGTGCAGGTTAAGGTAAGTGCATAGAAGTAATGTATGTAAGGTTTAGTGTAGGCTTTTGATAAGTGTATGTGTGTGGAATATTTTGTTTGTTTGGGTATAGCTCAGTAGGGTAAGGGTGCGGTAGTTACGGACCTTAGGGTTAGGGAGGAGTTAAGAATAGTGCATAGATAGTTGTGTATGTACGGTTTAGTGTTAGGTTAAAAGTAGCTTTTTGGTGCTTTACTTTAGGGTTAGAAGTAGGGTTTTGGTTAGTGTGTGTATGTGTTGTTTTTCACTGTGTTTCGGTAGGTAGTATGTTGCAGGCAGTGGGGTTGGCCAACTATGAGAAATCGAGATTTCGAATTTCGCGGTTTAGTGCATTCAACATATTCGCTTTTCATTTGTTATGGTTTGCATGAATTGTATTTGACTGATTTGGCTTTTGCGGGAATAAAGCAGACCCGGTGGGGGGGGGGCACAGCCCCCCCTGCATAGAGCATTCAGGTAAGTTTTTTTTTATTATATTTTTGAAGTTTCAAACTTCGTTCATATGTTATCGAACATATGAGGTTCAAAGTTTTGAAACTTTGAATATATAATACAGACCCCAAATAAACACGTCATGATGTACTTAGGAGTGCACAGGCACTTACCTTTCTATGTCATGCTGCAGTCTGTGGAGTTTACTTTATGCAAGGGAAATATGTTCTGCTTTTAAACAAGGCCAATGTATAATGGCAATACACCAGGTCAAGCTCATGAGTGATTCATATATTTACCCACAATGAGGCTCTGGACTGGCTACTTGGGCTTACCCTTATAACTATACATGCCTCTACTATGAGTAAAATATGAATTACCTAGACATTGCTGTGGTATATTGCTGGAAAATAAACCATTTTCCAGTCATTGCATGTTTTATTGTGCCTGCAGTTATGATAAACAGTTATATGGCGGTAATACAGAATTTTCCAGAACTGTACCTGCAGTAATAATGCATGTAAAACTGAGATGAGTATTCTTTAGTGGCACACATGCTCTAAATTGTCTTGCCACCATAGCAATTGCAGCACAAAACTCCAAATCATTTCTGAAATGTAAACAGGCAGTTTTCACAACTTGACATAATATTTTAGTTTTATAAGGAAGTGTTAATGCAATAAAATAAGGATGCATTTAATTAAGTCTACCTTTATGTTTAGCTAGATTTTCCTATGCCTGAAATGTCATTCTGATTATATGTACTACACATCTCCTCTGACTTCTTCTAAATTACAAACCACATCCTATAAAGCAATACATTTACATAGTTTCATACTTCTCAAACTCTTAGCGCAAGAAATCTGGACAAAGCCATAAATAATGGGGGGACAAAGTCCCAAAAATAGGGACAATTTTTAAATATTGATTTTACAATTGCAGAAAGTTGATAGAATAGCATGTTTTAGACTAGAAATAAATTTCTGAAGGGTATGAAGTCTGAAATTTAAATGTCTGTCAATATTTTCTGAATTTAATCCTTACCAATTTGCCAACGATTGGCCAGAAAAACAAAATTTTATGAGAAACAGACCGAAAATATGAGGCAAAAATCTGGACATTCTGCAAAATTCTAGACAGTTGAGAGGTATCCATGGTTTGATAACATATTTGTTTCCTGCTTAAATTATATCTGTTATCTCTGATTTGCCTTTCCCTTTCATACCTTATCCCTCTTCTTTTTCTTTACATGATATGTCATTAGTACCTGCACTTATGTGGACCATAAATATCTGTTGCCCCTGCATTCTGTACATGCCCCAACATTAATCACCTGATCATCTTATTTACCTGTTTGTGAACTCAGTCATCATGATATCCTTTTTTTTCAAAAATGTTTTTTATTTTTTAACAAAAGTAATAACAGTAATAACATATTTACAATCAAAATTAAAACAGACTATTTACAAAGTCCATAACACAGATATACTTCTATATACATTCAGGAAATCATCTAAAACTTTTTCAGTGATGATTGTAACTTTTCCCAAGCAATTAATTTGTGTGTTAAATTCTTTGTTTTAATTTTTAAACTAGATATTTATTTTTCACATAGATTTGTGACTAAATAAATAAATTCATTTCTAAAAGATATAGCAGAGTTACTTTTCCAATTTTTTGTCACAACCTTTATTGCAACTGCAATTATTGACCATAGAAGGTGTGTCTGAGATCTGGGTATGACTTCTGGTGTTGGTACATTGAATAAAATGGGTGAATTTGAAATTTTACAATTATCATTCCATAAGGCCTTACAGAAACATTCAAATTCCTTCCAAAATAGAGCTAACATAGTACATGCAACAATCATATGGAACCAATCAGCTTCTGTTGCTTTACACCACTAATATTTTGTATAATTTTTTTGTACATGCTTGCAATTTTTTGAGGTGTATAATAACATCTGTGAAGGAATTTCCACGTGTATATTTTCCAGTAAGAAGAAATTGTTTTTGTACTGATTTCAGAAGGAGTTTCTTGTTAGTAGTAAATTCTCCATTATTTATTTTGGTGGAGTATTCCCAAAGAGAAGCATTTGTAAAACTACAATCAGATCTAATAACTTTATATATTAAGGATATAAATGAGGTGCCTTTCAAAGAACCATTAATTATATTAGTTAATAATTCTAATGTTTTTGGTATGTTGTTTCCATGGGTTAGTAAAGAAAATATAGTTTTGTTATGTATAAATTCTCTGCAAGTTTGTATATCTATCCAGTTGTTATTATGTAAACTGTATCTAGTAATTAGAAGGTTAGCTGGGTGAATTCTATTGGTGGATAAGAATTGTTTCCAGTATACTAAGTCGTTATTCTTAAATTCAAGCATTTTATTTTTATCAAAGGAGATTAAACACTTATTTGTATAAGCAGTAGGAAAATGGATATTAATAAGTTTTTAATTAACTGGTTAGATTGTGTGATTTTCATGAAATTTGCCATTATTAGATTAATAAAGGAACAAGATTTTAACTTCTGCTTATCTTGTGTATATATTTTTAAAGACCAAATAAATTAATTTTTATGTATTGTAATAAGAGGATCAATTAGTATTCTATTATTGGTTAACAATGTTTTTTTGTGTATTAGTTTCCAATATGAATTGTACGAGTAATTTAGTCATAAAAGAATTATATTAAAGATGGTAGCATTTATATAAAATTCAGTATTGGGAAAGCTAATACCTTCTTCTTCCCAGCTTGCCACATGTCCTTGTAAGAATATTCTGGGTCTTTGGCGATACCAAAGAAATTGTAATAAATTATTATTAATTTTTTGACATTTTCTTAGTTGGGGGAATGATTAAAGACTGACTTATATAAAGAATTTTAGGTAGCACTATCATTTTAATTAACATTAGAATGTCTTCAAAGGTAAAATAAAGTTTATTCCAATTGTCTGTGAGACTGATAATTAAATGTGTTAAAATATTATAGTTCATAGTAATTGTATTCTTAAGAGTGGAATTAATTTGAACACCCAAGTATTTAATTTGTGTATTGTCCCAGTTAAAGCATTTGTAACTCTTCATTTTCATTGTTGCCTTTTTGTTTATTAAAAGAATCTGGATTTTGTTTTGATTAAATTTTAGTCCTGACAAGTTTTGAAATAAATCTAAAATGTTGAGTAGTTGATTCAAAGATGTTTCAATGTCTCCACTAGTTAATAATAAATCATCAGCAAATAACTGAATCTTTGGAAATAAGTCACCATTTAAATTATAACCTTTAATGTGGACATTATTCCTAATATAATTAGCTAGTGGTTCTACAGCTACAGCAAAATTTAAAGGGGAAATAGGGCAACCTTGTTTTGTACCTTTTGTAAGTTTAATGGAAGGAGATAAGAAAAAACCTGTCTTTACAAAAGAAACAGAATCTTCGTAAAGGTTTCTAATTAATTTTATAAAGTTTGGGGAAAATTTATATTGTAGTGCTTTAAATAAATAAGACCAACTAAGTGAGTCAAAGGCTTTATTTATATCAAGGCTCATTATTGTTAATTCATTTTTATTTTTATTTGCTAAATCTATTAGGGCCAGAAGTCTTATTATATTGTCTTGGACTTTCCTATGTTTAATAAAACCTGCCTGATCTTCTTCTGTTAGGATAGGTATAATGGAATTAATTCTGTTTGATATTATGCTCATGAAAATATTGTAATCTGTGTTTAATAGTGAGATGGGTCTATAGGAGGAACAAGAGGTAGGATTTTTATCAGCTTTAAGTATGGATGAGATGAGTGAATATTTCCATGATGGTGGGATATTAAATGTAATTTTAATTTCATGAAATGTATTTAGTAATATTTTTAAGATATTGTCAGGGAAAGTTTTATATATTTCAGGAATCAAACCATCTAACCCTGGTGCTTTATTAGTTTTTAAATTGTTTATTTGATTGTTTAGTTCTTTAAATGTGAAAGGTCTATCAATTTTGGCAATATTTCCAGGAGATAAGGTCTTTGGAATCTTATCAATTAAGAATTTGTCTAGATTTCTATTTTCATTTATTGGTTTGAGAGTATTTATAGTCTCATACTGTTTCTTGAAACCTTGTAGTATGCAGTTTAAATTAGTAGCTTTTATTTTCCTCTTATTTTCAACATATATAATTTCTTTTATGTGATTTCTTTCATTTAAGCATTTTGATCATACTGCAATTTTATGTAGACTTTAGGATTAATTGAGTATGAGCATAATTTTATTTTCTCTAAATTTATAGATATTTTGTGTTGCAAAACATTTTGATATTTTTTGTTTACTTTATTTATATTATCCAAGACTTTTTTATCGTTTGGTATAAGATTGCTTTTTAAGTTATCTAATTCTGGTTGGGTATCTTGTAATATTTTATCCCATTCTTTTCTTGTTTGTGTATACCAAATTTTAACTTTTCCAGACAATACAACTTTTAGGGTGTCCCATAGAATTGTATCTGATACTTCTTCATTGTTATTTGTTTCTAAAAACTGATACATTTCTGATAATATCCATTCTTGAAAGCTTTTTATTTTCATAATATAAGCTGGTATTATTTGACAATGTATTAAGGGTTCAGTATGAAAGGTTATATTAAAAGTAATGACATTATGGTCAGAAAGGGGGCAGGATATTAATGATACATTATCTATTCTTGATTGTAAAGAATTCAACACTAAGACTTTATCTATGTTAGTTTGTGTCCCAAACCTATATGAGTAATGAGAAAACTTAGGGGAGGAGGGAAGTTTTATATGGTATATGTCTTTTAGATTTCTTGTATTGATATAATTATGTAAGTGTTTTGCTACAGAAGAAATCTGGGTTTAGAATTTGTTTTTTCATTAGAGGAAAAAATACAATTAAAATTCTCCTGCAATTATCATCTCTCCTCTAGAATGTAAGGTTATAATATCTAAATATTTCTTTACTGACTTTGTACCAATTCCGGGGATCCAGTAAGAAATTATAAGTGTATAGTATTTTCTTTCAAGTTTAATTACTGCTAATGTTAACATACCATCTTTGTCTATATATGAGTTTACAATCACAGGGAGTCTTAGACTTTTTTTTCCAAAGAATTAGTACACCTCTTCTTTTGTGGTTAAATTGGGAGCTCTTTTATCATCTTTTAGTGTAAGCTTATTTAAATCTTGGGATATTAAATGTGTCTCTTGAAAAAATACTATATCTGCCTTATGTAAGGAAAGATACTTATTAATGCTTGCTCTTTTGATATGGTTATTTAGCCCATTAACATTCAATGATAAACATTTATATGTTAAGACCATTTAGAATATATAATAGTTCAAAATAATAATAGTGATTTCCTAGAGGGTTTACCATGCAGGTTATAACAAAATTTGTTATGGACTGGGTTTCTGTAACAAATAAAGAAGGTCAAATAGTATTTACAATAACATCCTTCTTCATGGAACCTAGTGTTCCTGCCTTAATATGTGTTACATATAAGCCACAGATCTACCAACTTATATCACTTAAAAGTGGGTCACTGCAACTGCAAACTTTATTAATATCCAAAAAAGGAAGGGAGGGTTATATATTATAGAGCCTATATAAACTAGCATTATGGTTAAAGTTAAATGTAAGTAATGTATAATACCTTACGATTTTTACGGTCAAACATTTGAAGAAGATAACAAAATTTTTAAATTATGAATGCATAAAACAATCTATCTATGAATTAAAGTATACGTTTCATTGCAACCTATATTATTTTCCAAAAATTGAAAGACTGTTTAAATAAACTATGTCATATAGGCATTTATAAAATTCAGTAAGTTATTATAAATGTTATATGTCATAAGATGTCAAGACAAGTTGGGCAAGTAATTGTAAGCATAGTAGTGTGTAATGATAATACATATATTTTGTCCTTCACCTGCATTGTCTTGACATTTAGTATTTGGTGAATCTCTGTATTTATCTAGAATGTGGCTTGCAAGGCATCAGAATAAAAAGAAAAACCGTAATGAATTCTAAGTCAAACTTTATCATATCATAGAGTTAACAGAGTATGTCAACAGCACAACACAGTATCTCTTTGTGTGTTCCTACCTATGATGGATATATATATATATATATATATATATATATATATATATATATATATATATATACATAAGTTTTTCACAGCGGTATTAACATTGTGACCTATTTGATTCTGATAGATGTATCACATCTATGTAGTTATATCTTCTTTAGTCCTGTCTGTTGTTAAATACATTTTTATAATTTCCATAGCATAACACATTTTCCCTGTAAAATTGTTTCATTGGTAATTATCCACGGGTCTATGTCAATTCTTTGAACGCTCACAATTTCAAATGTTACATGGTTGAGACCAAACGTTCGAAATTGCAAGTGTTCGAGGATTGACTTTCAACGGTGCCGTACGGTGCAGATAGGGAGAATTTCCCTTTTCTGCACTGAAGTGCAGTCTCAGAGTTGGTATATATAAGTAGGGGGGTGTGGGGAGTGCAGGGGGGCTTGCTCACACTGTTAAGGTGTGTTTTTCTTTTTCTTTTTTTTTTTGATATTCGAACATCTAAATGTCGAACATTTGGTCTCAACCATGTAATGTTCGACATTTTGGCTGTTTGAATATTTAACATAGACCCATTATCCTCTGTTTGTGTTATTATTGTCTATAAGTGACTAGGCTGCTGAAATATAAAAGAAGGAATAAGTAGAAGTATAATTTATGTATATGATGTAAAACATGTAATTATCAGGGTCAGTATATACATCTATGTATGGGGTTGTTAGGATCAGTATTTGATTTACTTTAGCTAAATTTCATAAGGCAGCTGAGCAGAAAGGCACTGCCAGTACTAGAATGAATGTATTACTAAGGATTATTTTAATATATATGAAGATTTCATATACTGCCTTCTCAGCTAAAAGTCTGCAAAACAGTGTCTAAGAGTTTATAACCATTGCTTAAGTATAGGAATGCAAATATATCACAAGTATCCTGTAACATATATAGAGTAAGCTCCATTATAAAATTAATGAAAATAGTGCAAAACCTAAGAATGAAATATTTTAACATTGACATATTTAACCATTACTTATCTAATGTGCAATGTATTTATGCACCACCACTGCCCACAACCAGTGTTCAAAAAATGCATGGAAGAAATAGTACGTCTGCCTCTGACATATATGGGAAAGAATAATTCCATAGTCTTAGAGACTGAAACAAAAGTGATACAAAAAAACTTACATCTTTGAAAGATTACTTTTAAATATGAAAACGTTCTGAAGGTATGATTCAGATTTTATCAAATAGAAAAAATACTTTACAAATGTAATTTAATGTCACAGCCATTTATTTTTGTAACAGAGATGTAGCTATGTATCAGAGTAGGTGAAGTAGTTTCCCTAGCAGTCAGATCATTATAACCAATTGGTGTCGAAAGCTTTTTGTATTTAATGCTGTGCTACCTATAGTCTATATTTTATGGTCCTTGCCAACTTCTCCTGTATCTGTTCTAATCATAAAAAAACACTTTAAATGTAGCATATCACAAAATTCTTTGGTGATGTGAGGCATACTTCTAACCACAAGTGATCTTTTTTTCTTTCCACTTCCCCTTTAAGAATCATTTCTATGTATAAAAGCAGGATTGAGTGGTTGTACTGCTTTTTTCATTATATTCTTATTTAAATAATGTTTTAAACATTATAAAACATATAAACAGTCATTTTTATTTGTTAAATGTTATGAAAATCAGCTCATTTTGTCTTTTAAATTGCTTTGCCATTTTTCTAGTCTTCCGATTGGTCTGTTGGTCTCAGAGAGGAACTGCAGGTTCAAATGTTGATTATTCAGTTCCTGTTAGGTGTTGTGGCTGTTTCTGTGAAGAAATGGAGCTTGTGGATGAATTACAGGCTCAAGCTGATTTCAAAAACCTTAATTTCAAAACTATTTAGGTAAGAAGGCGGGAATTATACTTAACATGCATTCTATGATTAAAAAATTATCGCAGAAATGCTGTAAAGTCCATGTTTATCTTGTGAAACTTTTATATTGCAAAAAATGGCAATTTGAACACACGGCGCTATAGATAGTTTAAAAACAAGCAGAAAATGCAAGCTCTACCCTAAAACTTATTACTAGAGAATCTGTCATATCATGTTTCATTAGATTAATATGTTTTTAGTACTCAATTAAACAACAGAAACAGAACCTTTTTGGAGGTTTTATGGTTTTCATAGATGTAAAACATGGCATGCCGTAACCAAATTCCATGAGTGATATGCTGTATTCATACAAATCTTAACACATCATGTCAACCATATTTTTATGATCTTTTTTATATGTGTTCACTTCTTAGGTGTTGAAAAAATATATCAACATGAAGTTTAATTAGTGGAAATTATTGAGAATAACTAGGCATTTTTTAAGTACCTTGCAGCCTATGCTAAATGTGATAAATAAAGTTATGTTGCTTCATGTTATTAAATTATATTATTAGTTTAAAATAACAATGAAAAATATCAATGAAAAATAAGAATCATGTTTTTTCCTTGTTTATCTTTGTAGAAATTTGTGATATCAGAATGATATTGACTACTCGAAGGGTTTAAGGAAAAGGAAAAGGAAAAAAAAAGAAAAAGTGCATTTTGTTCATTTGTCCTTGAGTTTCTTCTTGTCTTTCACAGCCCAGTCAGATTTTATTGCTGCTTGTCTTTTTAATGTTGAAGTAGTATCCATTTGTTCTTCTGTAATTATCAGATTCTTCTTTGTAAAGGTGTTTGCTTCATCTAAGGTTTCAAAGGCTCTTTTCCCCTTAGGAAAGCAAAGTCTAATTTTGGCAGGATCTGTCAATTGTGCTTTAATACCAGCTTCCTTGAGTGACTTGATGAGAGGAATTAAAGTTTTTCTTTTTGCAAAAACATTGCAAAAATAGTCGTAGAGTAGTCGGTATCAAATATGACTATCTGATCATTTATTTTTATAAGAGAGAGAGCCCAAGCTGATTTTAAGATCAGATCCTTGTCCTGGCTGGATATTAGTTTTGCTATTATTGATCTTGGGTATGACTTCTTGTTGTTGGATGGAATTGTAGTTAGTGATCTATGGGATCTCTCAAAACCAAAAGAGAGCCTCTGGCAAATTTAATATTTTAGGGATCCATGTTGTCAGAAAGTTAATCATACTGTCTCCTTTCATTCTTTCATGTGTACCATAGATCCTGATGTTGTTTCTTCTGGACTGGTTCTCTAAATCATCCACTTTATTGATGAGTTTGTTGTTTTGTAGTGGGAGAGTCAATATTTTCTCTACATCTAAAAGATATATAGTCAATATCCAAAACAGATTCTTCTATTGCTGAAATCTGGATTTTTGCTGTTTTAGAATGTCACTCAGTATTTCAATTTGTTTATTTGAATATTGTTTAATTTTGTCAATTTTTGTATCTAGTTTGTCCATTTTTGTTATTCAGTCCTGGATATTTGTCAGAATGGCGTGTATCTCTTCAGAGAGCTGTCCTCTTGTGTAGATTTAAGAAGACTCATCTTTTCTTAAGTGCCATTTTTCCTTCCTTCTTCTTGTTGATTTTGCAGGAAAATATGAAGATTCTTAGTTGAAAAATACACCAAAATAAAGCTTTTGAGTTCTAGTTTGTAGATCAGTTAATTTGAAATTGTTTTTGGTGATTGTTAGAAGAAATTCCTGTCAGGAACGTTGAAAAGCTGCAGAGCAGAGATTTTATGCTGCTATCAGGCTTCCATCCAAGCCATGCCCCCCATGTTATCCTTTTTCAGAGTCATATCATTCCATTAAAGCTAATGACCATAAGCATATCAACAAGCTAGGCTTCAGATTTTGAACTGATAAAAACCTACTCCAGGATTTAATAAAATCCATGTAGGCTCTGTGTAGAGCCTACATGGAATACATTTGTGTACATGGCCATGATTCCCCCTTGGTAGTGCACCATTCATATTAATCATGGCGCACTGCCGAGAAAGAGCATAGTAACAATGATATTGAATCCATGTAGGCAGAAGTGTTGAGGCTAGTCAGATGTTATGTACATGGTGAAGCTCCCTGTAATGTTCCCTGCTGCAGCTTAAATGTGCTTTGAATTAATTGTTTGTGTTTTAAATGTCTAATTTTTGTTGAATTATTTTTTTTTTTTTTTAGTTAATGGCTGTTTGCATGGTGTGGCACTGAGCACAGCAATGTCAAGCTGCTCTTACATATAGACAGCAGACACCTGCCAGACATCTGTAAATAAAAAATTAATGTAATTAATTATTTATTTCTGCTTTGTTTAAGCCCATTTGTGCAGCATACCATGGTAGCTTAGTAGCATATGTAAAGGTACACTAGTTTGTATGCTTTCCAAGTAGCTAAATGGGTAGAGTGACAGCCTAAAGCTTCATAAGTCCTGGGTTCAAGTCCCTAGCAGACATACCATTTGTTTAATGTAATCTAAATTTTTGTTTAATTTAAAAACATAACTTTTACATTCGGAAGAGCTGTGTGGTGCTAAGCACCTCTTAAACATGATTAATGGCCACATTTGTTTGCTCATTGCTAAGCTTTGCTAAAATCTCAATTGTGTGAGTTTTCACAATGCTCAGCTCCACTTAGCTGGTCTGTGCGATGCTAAGCACCACTGCACTTTTTTGAATGTTGCTGAATGACATGTAAGGGCAGGAAAACAGCCTATATTAAGGGCAATAGATGGGAGTTCTGCAGCATTCGTTGGAGTCCATCTACCTGACTGTATGCCAGGCAGTGTTGGAGAGGGTGCACGCTTTCAGTCGCAAAGATGGGGAATGCAGGAGTCTAGGGTCTTTCTTGGGCTCCTGATATGCAGTTATGAACCTAGGCTGCTGCACGGCAATTACCAGGGCTCCAAGTGTAAGGCTGAGGCCTAGGATCGGTCGGCCAGGGACCTTACAAGTGCTACTGGTATCCCCCGCACTGGTGAGCAGTGTCGTCACCACTATGATGACCTGAAGCATAGAAAGAGGGGAACTTTGGACACCTGGGTCTAAGCAGTGAGAGATGGGCATGGCCCAGACATATGCAAGTATTTTTTCCAGGATTTTACTAAAATGCAAGCTGACACCACAATCCTGCTGTATACCTTTTTGCTTACTGTTATTGGTATTGTTTAGTGTGTATTGCAATACAGTTATTATTGTTCAGTTATTGCACTACATTTGTAATTGCCCAAAACTGGTACGCATAATGTTGTGCTTCTCTATCAACAGCTGCAACTGAGAAGGCTCATAATGACCAGTCCCATGCCCAGCACCTTGCTAGGTTGCACCATGAATGTGGTAGTATGTATATATTATGCTAACTGTAGTGCAATAAACAGTAAAGAATAAAAAACTGTACTGCAATAAAGAATAAACAATACAAACTGTAGTGCAATAAATGGGCAATTACAAATGTAGTGCAATAACTGAACAATAATAACTGTATTGCAATACACACTAAACAATACCAATAACAGTAAGCAAAAAGGTATACAGCAGGATTGTGGTGTCATAACATGATTGCCCTAGAGCTCTATGCATTGTATGTTTATAGCAAGGTTGCTGCAGTTAAGTGTAAAACTGTAATAAGTGTAGAATGTAAAAGTAATGGCATAAATTATGTATTGTTCAACTCATAGTACAGTTCAAGGTTGTCTCCAGGCCAACTTCAGTCACAAAATGCTATCTTTTCCTCCCACTCCAGGAACAAAATGTATATGGGTAAGGTAGCCCATTTTATGGGCAGATATTGTGTGTAGACTTCACAGATAATAAACAGCAGTACCAATGAAGTGTTAAGCAACATTGTGTTTTCCTAAGTAAATCGGTATTACTATTTACATTAGGGCTGTGTTCATTGTACGTCTGTTCTAATGTCACTGCATTTAAGTGTAAAACTTAATAGCTGTAGAATGCAAAACTAATGGCCTGAATAATGTAGTGCTCAACTCATGCTATGGTTCAAGGCAGTTTCCAGGCCATTTTCAATCATATAACTCTCTTTTCCTCCCAATCCAGGAACAAAAGGTATATGGGTGAGGTAGCCCACTTTATGGGCAGATATTGTGTGTAGACTTCGCAGATAATAAACAGCAGTACCAATAAAGTGTTAAGCAGCATTGTGTTTTCCTAAATAAATCTGTCTTAATATTTGCATTAGGCTGTATTCATTGTGTGTCTGTTCTAAGTTGCTGCAGTCAATTGTTACATTACTTGCAGATGTCTCCCGCAGTCACAGCTTTTGAGTTCTACTCCCATGCCTGCCAACTAAGGCATGATGACTGTCTAGTTTACTTAATGTACACAAACATACCTCTCAACTGTCATGATTTTTCATAATGCAATTACAACTGCCTAATTTGTCTGTTCCATGACTACTGCATAAATGATAACCTGGAATGCAATACCTTTTCAAAGCTGGTTACAGAACACATTGATAGTTATGTAAGTCCGCATTATGTGAAACTGTTCTTTGTAGTTGTGTACCTGCATTTGTTACTGCCTGTCCCATACTGTCCCATGCTAACACCTTAGAGATATATACATGCTACTTTAACTATAGAAGAAATGTAGTCACTGTGCTCATAACTGACACTGCACACCTGTAGAAGTCTGTAGTAGTATTCTGTGTAGTAATATTACCTGCCAGGTAACTGATAGTATGTTTTTCTCTCTCTCCCCACCCTTATCTTCTTTAATTTATTATTGTTATTTATTGTTATGATTTAATATTAACATATTTTGTTTAACTGTTTTATTGGCCTTATGGTTTAATTCATACTGGCTTGCTGTTAACATACTTACTGTTATGTAACGTAATGTTGTGTCACATAATATAACTTAATATGCATTTGGATTAATAAATATTATGCTCCATTCTTTTAATGCTAACATTGGTTTGGTAATTACTAACCTTAACTTATTGTTATAACTACTTTATTACAGCATGTCAAGGTCAGCCAGTTCTTCCTGATCCACCTACCTTGCCTACTCCAGCCATGTCACTGGATCGCAGCATATCTGGAACCCAGCCTGGTGGTGCCCCCTCTGCTGCCCCTGCACTACTTGTGATGTTGGGTAGTACTGCCTCATAGGACGGGGACGGGCCCCCCTCTAGGAGTGGTGGTGGAGGGGAGTTGTCACTCGTGATGAACTGCTGGGTTTGCTGTGCAGGATCATCTACCGTGGGTTTGCACAATGCCTGTGTTGGATAGAGAGCATGCTGTCCACCCTTTTGGGGCATGCTCACCCTGGATCCCAGCCTCTACTACTGTCACCCTTGGGGCAGTGATGGATCAGTGCTGACAGTCCCATGGGTGGGGATGTGAGACATGCTGCTACCTTGTGGAGGCACATTGGACTGAGTTTCCACAACACCCTCGCCATCCAAGGTGTTTACCCCCCTCTTGTGTCGCACACCACCCCTGTCTGGTGTCTTGTCTGTCTGCAAAAGCTTCCTCACCTACCCAACTTACCACACTCACACATACCTATGTCCCTTCCCCAACATTCCACTCTCACCTTAAGAAAAATGGGCACCTGTCCCCAAAAAAATATTTTCTCATACATAGCCCTCCATTTTGCACATGTGCCTATTGGACACACTACATAATTTGGTCCAATTGACTTAACAATGCAATTATGTTGTCCTCACTCCTCTCTCTTGGAGTGAGAGTCCAAATTAATCTACAAATTCTGTCAAAGTGCACAGTTGTTGCTGTAGAAGAAATGGATAGGTTCATAGGTTGATAGGTTCATAGGTTCATACTAGGCTATCTCCCCTAGGGCATTTATAAGCCTAGCCAGAGTGTGTTTGGCTTTTGCCACCCATTTTAAATTAATTTTGCTGTGCTCTTTTTCGAGGTTAGTATACTGTGCCTCTGTCTAACAGTGACACAGAAGTGATACCCGGGGTAAACCTACAATCTCCCATCCACTCATCAAGATTCCTCTTGAAGAGATCAATGAGGGACTCTGCCTAACTTGGACTGGGATTTTATTCCAGAGTGAAGGGAGCCTCTGGGTTATGAATCTGTCCCTCCAGCATGTCCTATTTATTTCAGTGCTGAGGTTCAAGTCTCTTGAGCGCATAGCTTGATGGGATTTGGATTTTCTGAGGTGCAGCATGTCCATTAATTCCGGGTTGGACATGGCTTTATACGTCAGGCACAGATCGCCTCTGAGCAGGTGGTATGCCACTGAGTAGAGCTGAAGTTTCTTTAACCGGGCAGCATATGGCATCTGTTTGAGCCCTTTGATCCTTTTGGTGAGGTACTTTTGGGGTCTTTCCAGTTGCTGCAGGTGTCTGGTAAGGTACATCCCAAAAGGGGCATTGTACTCAATTATGGGCCTGATGTGGGATGAGTAAAGAGGCACAATGACCTCCCCTGATCTAGATGTGAATCCCTTCATGATTAGGTGGGCTATATAAAATGTTTTTCTAACCACTTTGGCCACATGGTTGTCAAATGAGAGATTGCTATCAACTTGGGTCCCCAGGTCCCTAATTACTTCTTCTGTAATTAATGGATTACCACCTATGTGGTAATTTGTGGGCACTTTGTTTTTGCCAAAGGGGATCACTATACACTTTTTGGAGTTTAGCTTGAGGCCATGGCTCTGGCACCAGTTGTCTGTTTCTATGAGGCTCTTTTGGAGGATGCTTGTGTCAGCTGGAGTGTCGATTATGGTGCCCAGTTTGCAGTCATGTGCAAACTTGGTCAGCCACACTCCTTCCATGTTGGCCTGTACCTCCGAGAAATATATACTGAACAAGAGAGGTCCCAGGACTGAGCCTTGTGGGATGCCACTTGTAACTGGTTTGGAGTCTGACATGGCTCCAGCAATTCTAACCATGTGGGTTCTTTCCTTGAGCCAGTTTGCAACCCATCTAGTGACATAGGGGTTTACATTTAAGCTGGTGAGCTTATCTATAATGCCCGAGTGGGGTATTGTATCGAAGGCTTTTGCGAGGTCCAGGTAGGCTGTGTGGACCACCTTCCCCTCGTCAATGGCCTAAGTGACTGTTTCAAAGAAATTGACCAGGTTTAAGAGGCAGGATCTGCCCTTAACAAAGCCGAACTGGGTAGGATCCAGTGTCGTAGGTCCCCAATATCTTTATTTATGAGGTCCATGATGATCCTTTCCATAGCTTTGCAGACCAAGCTAGTCAGGCTTATGGGGCGATAGTTTCCAGGATCCGTTGAGGCTCCACCTTTGTGGAGAGGGACCACTGTTGCTGTATGCCACTCTTTTATATGGAAGTATTTCTGCACCAGGGTCCCAGTTGTACATGTATTTTGCCAGTAATGCCTGGGATAGCTGGGATAAATAGGATAGCTGTGGTTCTTTCCTACACCCTTCCTGCACATGCCTACCTGCCTGCTTGCACCTCATTTCACCACTTTCCTATCTCCCCAATTTTCTTTTCTTCATATATTTTAGTGCGATGCTGTGCAGTCAGTTAAATGGAGCTATATTGAGATATGTGTTTTAAATAATAAACATGTATAAAATAAACACCTGTCCCCTATTTCAAACCCAAGACCATCACACTTGTAGGCTACTGTATTAATTTGCCACATCACACAGCTGTTAATTTAAACACATGGTTTAAACAAAACATAGAAATTGCAAGTTACACTCATTAAGCATGTTTAAGCAGAGCTGAGCACTCATTAAGCATGCTTAAGCAGAGCTGAGCATCGCTTTACATCTTGCAAACTTGCTTAAACAATAATGGAAAAATTGGAAGTGCACCTTGGAGTATGGTGCAAGGGTACACCACTAGAAAGACATACACAGAATAATGGATGTAAATGAGGTATGTAATAGCAGGTAAATATCCCCTTTTGTCAGCAACATTTACAATTACACCTGCTAAGGCATTACTGGCAAAATACATGTACAACTGGGACCTTGGTGCAGAAATACTTCCATATAAAGCCATGCACATAATGATGGCTGTAAAAAAAAAGCTATGTCACAGCCTGTATGTGTGTAATTATATCTTGCAAATACACCTGCTGTAACAGTGACTCAGTAGTGCAGGCTCTTAAATGCCTTGCAAACAGTACATTTTGTCACACACAGTCCTGGTTCAAATCCAGTGGTGTGTAGCATTTAAATTACATTATTGTGAAGCCAGCAATTAATGACTGAGTCATGCACTCTTTATCCACACAATGCATTTCAAAAGAAATGTCTGCATGTCACTGATGGAAGTCACAGGCCTGCCAATAGGAATACACTTCACATATCCCTACACCAAAACTATAAGTGCATAAATTGTCACGTCATGCATTAATATGCATTCACAGAGGATTTTAACTCAGGTAATGCAAATGGTGTCCACTACTATCAGACTGCAGTACACAATTATTTCAAACTCACAGGGCAGATTAGCACAGCTGCACAACTAACATACAGATATGTAGCCCCTGCTTGTAACAAGGACTGCCGGCATACATGTTCCAAATGAGTACCAGACAGTAATAAATGGTCTGACAGTTTCCCAAATGGTGGACATGATGTTATATTTATCCCCTCTGTTGCTCAAGGACACAACAAACATGTAGCCTAGTACTCTGTTAATGATACCATTGCCTAACGTGCTTACCATATACACATGCCTTAATTGGAGTGTAGAGGGTACTCTCACTCTGGCACTGCCTCTACTACAAGGCTTACATAGCTCTCACAGTTACTCCTACAGCTTGTTGTCCTCCAAAGTGCTCACACTCTCTTCCTATGCCTATTACCTGCAGCAGCAGCTAAAGCCTGTAGCACACACATCTCTATGTAACAGTAGCTGCTACAGACCTACTCTGTGTGATGATGTAGTTTCCTCACCCCAGTAATGTCCAGCACAACATATCAGAAAAGGCTTCTAATCTATGTCAAGGCCTTATATCTTGTACAGTGGTTGCATGTCATTGGCTGCATAGCATTTCAGAACCACCAATTGGTAAAGAGGTAATGAGAAGCATGTTAAAACGCAATCATGCTGGCTATGGGGAACCATTCTGTATGAGACTTTCTGCACACAGAACACACTTTTGCAAAAACTTACATAACACCACATATAAACAGAGAAGTTTGTACTCTAGCAGGTATGTAACCTTTTTGTTTACAACAGGATGCAGATGTGTGAATATACTTACAGGGAATAGGGATTCCAGCATTAAGCCTTTCTTAGACTTGTGATGGCATTTCATTGATATCCAGATTTGTTACACCTACAGAGGAAGTACAGTGTATCAAGGGTGGAATGCTTTTTGTCAATGTGGCACACTGGCCTCATGGGACTGTTCCTTTATAGTGGTTGTAATAGCACACTGCTATTTGTTTGGCACTGAATTTTGACATATTATCGGGGGGGGGGTAGCCCCTAGGGAACACACCATAATAAGCTCCACTGTTGGGTGTATGATCATACAGCAGTATGGCACACACAGGAATAGCTGACTATCATTAGTATGTTCATGGTATCCACACGCTTAGTATGTTTGCACACTGTGGAATATGACATGTGAGATCAAGTAGTGGATACTGCCAGCCATTCTGTTCTTGCTGTATCTCTACATAGTGTACTTCCACATATGTGATCCTGATATGTGTTCCATTTCTGTTGTTTTTCAGAAAACATGTACTCAAGATGCTGTACACCTTTCATGGATGCGGAGAATGATATTATACTTGAAGGCCTCCGGCAACACCATGAACTACTACTGTCCAGGGAGAAGCAAAATGGAACAGCAGGCAGCATTGTGGACTGACCTTGTCCATGACATGAATGCCACAGGTCATCAGAGCAGGACATATGAGCAGGTTTGACACTACGCAATGGACATGATCAATACTGCATGCAGAAGAGCAGCAGATGTAGGCAGGCATTGTGGTGAACCTAGGCACACACAACAACTTCCAGGCATCCATCACACCATACATCATGGATATGGGTACCACAGTTTCCATAGCAGAGGAGTGTGCAGGTAAGCTTAGTTTGATCAGCATTGAAATGCTGTAGCATTCAGTGTGTCAGGGTGTACATATGCTTACATGGGTGCCATGTCTGTGTTCTTTGGGGGGGGGTATTTAACTGCAGTTTGATTCTCATGCTCAGATGTTGACTGATACAATTACTAACATAGTAGCTACTGTAAATATGAGATATATGGATGTATTACCTTGTTGTGGTGCAACATGCGGTGATACTGACATTACCTCTCCCTCTGCTTTTTACAGGTCTGTCAGGTATCAAACAAGGCTGTGGTCCTGCTCCTGGTAAGCATGACACTGTTTTGTTATAGATGTAGGTTTACAACAATGTAATCCCAAAAGTGACATCGCAGGCCTGCTGCCTGGAGAGCTGTAATGTCAGCATGATTGCCAACTGCACTAATATTTTCTGACTGTACATTTGTTAGTCATACGTATATCTTGTAGGTGTCACCACACTGCTAGATGTGACAGTATTGTCAGGACATTGCAAATTTCCATATGTGTCAGCTGTGAAGTCTTCACAAATGTCCACAGTGTACCTCAGTTTTGCTGATGAGATTGCTGTGTAAAGAGCTTTTATTTACAAATAACTACAGCTGTGACTGGGAATAGTAATGTCCTCTTGTCTTACTATATGAGGTTGATGTTTCAACAGGTCTTAGAGCTCTACATTTATTGCAAACTAGTACTGTAGAGCATAATAGTGTAGTTATTTAATGTACTTCTTTTTTCTGTCTTATCACGGGTGACTATGAGGTTGGTCTCTGTCCCCTACACAACCTGATGTCACTGTCTTTTCAGACTCTGATGATGATGATGGCCACAGTGAGGCACAGGTGGGGGTTTCAGGGGCTGAATTTGTCCCACAGGTTGACATCACTCTTCTGACTCATTGTCACTGCATACAGTCAGTATGCCTACACATACTCAGCCCCCAGAGGCTACAGATATTGGACAGTCAGAGGGTGGGGACATTGAACTGGAAAGTGTGGCAACTATGGCTCCAGTGAGTGTAGACACTGGCCATAGGCAGACATTTGGCAAGGTTCAACACAGGCAGATTGATAGGGGTGCTCGTAGGTGGCCTGCTGTCCTTCCACCACCTGTTGCAGGTGTCGCATTATGGTTCACTTGGAGTATGTTTCTGGCCATCATGGAAGCACAGGCACATTCTGAAAGGAACTCCAGACATATGCTCAGAGTTATGGTTGCAGCACAGTCTGACATCTGTGGCTGCCTCTACTGCATTGCTGACACCCTGGATTGGTTCACTGATGCAGTGTGGAAAGAAGGTGGACTGAGACAGTGTCTGTCTTGGAACTCACAGTGTCTGTGCTGGAACGTGTGGTTGGAGTTGAGTATTGGCCTTGTGGATGTAGGTCAGCAACCCCATCTGCTGAGAGTCCATGTGGTTGTGTACAATCATACTCCCACAGTGGCAGCACATCCAGTGCTACAGAAGGAAGTGTGCTGTCCACACCGAGACATGGCAGGCCATGGGCTCATGGTCCTGGGTAGTCTCATGGAGGACATGGTCCCAGCAGACAGTAGTCACCATTAGGTATTAGCACCGCTTCTGACCTTGGGCAGCTCCTGGCTATACCTCTCAACCTCTTAGAGGAAAAATTCTAGACAAAGCCTAACATGATGGGGGGGGGGAGAACGACGTCAAATAGAGATAGATTTTAAATATTGCTCTTACAAACTTAGAAAGTTGATAGAATAATAAGTTTTGCATTAGTGTGCATTTTCCGAAGGATATGGAGTCTTAAATTCAAATGTTTGTCATTATTTAATTACTTCAATCATCAGCTATTTGCCAGAAAAGTACAGATTTTAGTAGGAACACACCAAAAATATGAGGCAAAAATCTGTACATTCTGCAAAAATCTGTACAGTTGAGAGATATGCTCCTGGCAGAGACGATTCCCATGCTTGGGGCCAGAGACGCTGAACTGTCAGCTGTACCATGCATGGTTCAAAGCTGTCCAACATGCACACATGTAGGGCTAGGACTGAGCTTGACTGTCTACATGCACATACTCGCATACCATTGTCAAATGCAGGTCACCTCCAGACACACATGGCAGGGAAATGAAGCTATGTGTCTGATGCACAGGGTGACTAGATAAGTTAACATGTACTTGTGTAACGCATTGTTGTTTTCCCATGCCACTTATTGAGGTTACTGACAGATACTGTATGCTGCAGAGTCAAAAGTACAAAGCACAACGAAAAAGTTGAGGTAAAAAACACACCTTTATCAAACACAAAGCTTTCAGGTACAAGACCCTTTCTCAATGAAGAGTCATCATTGAGAAAGGGTCTTGTACCTGAAAGCTTTGTGTTTGATAAAGGTGTGTTTTTTACCTCAACTTTTTCGTTGTGCTTTGTACTTTTGTCTCTGCAGCAGTATATACTTGGTGTTCCTTTAGATACTGTATGCTGACATTTGTAATGAGTAAGCCACATAATTTTGTGTACCTTATGTTGTATGATGTTATAATGGCTGTATACTTACACAGTGAAAGGTGTGTCACCGATCTGTTTCTGCTTCAGGATTATGTTGAGGACACCTATAGATACACAGCGGCAATAGAGCCATAGATGTCACAGCACAGGATGGAATGTCAGCACTGAAGAAATTTGTCCCCAGCAAGGTACAGCATTATAGGTGCATGGCTCCATAAGTCCATATGTGTATAACAGGCTAACAAGGACAATGGCGTCATCCAGCATACTCATGCATCCCTAATCTGTGAAAAGGTCTGATACCCTTGATAAGTGTCACCAAGGTTTTGGGAGCTAACACATCTACAAGCTATGGTGCTGGGGAAGACCAATCTACACATTTCCTGTGTCCAGTACAGACATTTGTCTGACAACAGCTATGATTGTTTTGTTCTGCATCCCATGGTGTAACCTGAACATGTGTGTCACAGTAGATGTGTGCTTCACATTCATGGGGAGCCTGTTACATATAGGGTGTACTGTCTGTGTTACATACCTGTCTCTCCAGCATGTACTATTTGTACCACAGTGATGGTGCAGGTGTGTAGGACAGGTAAGACATGTTAGTCCTGTCACTGATACATGGGAGGTACACAGTAGGATCTGACACCTTCTTGTATAGCAGCCATACACATCTCCTACAAAGCATTTATGAGACAGACTACACATGAACAGTCTTGACATGGACTCCATTGGACATGTTATCTGCAATGTGTATTGCTGTGCCACTGAACCTGTGTGGCTGCTAAAGTTGTAAGATATGCCTATTTAATGACATAGCAAGGGTGCCACTGTGCACAATGATAGGTGTGATGAGTGCCACATTCAGTATGGTAATGCAGTCTGGGACTTACATCACAGACCTTTCTGTTGAGGTAGTACAACATTGAATGCACCCCCACATCTCACCACTCAGTGAAAGTCAAAGGCTACATTACTCTCTGTGCCTATAAATCCATGAGTAATGACTCAACTGTGTGTGGTGTGTGGACACTACTATATTTCCCAGGGGTGGATAACTTTCCAAAGGATAGTATTGTGCAGTTGTTGTTATTTAGTATTTGTCAGTGGCTGAGACAGCAACTGAATGTGTGTCACAGGCCATCCTGGATAACTGTTGGTTCTGTGTGAGATTCAGTGACAGCTCCTGATATGCAATCACCTGCTAATGTAGTCAGTCAAAAGGCACTGACAATGGCTGTGACTGCAGAGAGGGAAAGGCTAGAAGGGTTACGCCATCAATGATGTCTGGGGAAATCCACTGGTGACTGGTGTCATTGCAGCATAGGTCTCCCAATGCTATCTTCTCAGATTATGACTGTCAGACACTTGCCTATCCACCAGCTGACATAACACTCTGTAGATAACCTACACAGTTTCCAGCAAGGCCTGCTAGTCTAATATTGTCAATCACCTTGTCAGGCCATGGTAGGTAGAGTGAGTAATATTCCCATGATCCATTGTATAGTGTAACACCAGTTAGAGTTGAGAGGCATGATTTGGCCTTTAGCATAACAGTGTGTGGTCCAGTGTCAGTAGTTGTACAACAGTGTTACTGCTCATATCCATGCCAACTCCTTTCATGGCATTTCATGTCACATGCCTCAGAGATCTGGGGAAACTGCTTGGCACAACATGCTAGTTGTCCTTTGTGCAACTAAGTATTGCAGTTGCTTCCAGCATGTTCCAAGAAGAGAGTCATCCAAGGTGTCTGTACAGAGTGCAAACAAACATGTTAGGGAAGTGGAATATGTATACCCTTTGAAGGTAAGGTGGGGGTTTTACATAGGTATTCTGCAGTTGGACATTACCCAAGCGGTGTGTACTAGAAAGACACAATTACCTTGTGAAGACTGTGGAAAGCAGGGGAGTCCACAGAATTGTCAGTGCCTGGCAACTACTAATGCTGGTCTCACCAACACCACTCTCACACATACCTCTCAACCTCTTAGATTAAGAAATCTGGGCAAAGCCATAAAAAAGTGGTACAAATAGGGACAATTTTGAAATATTGCTCTTACAAACTTCAAAAGTTGATAGAATAACAGGTTTTGCATTAGCATGACTTTTCTGAAGGGTATGAAGTCTAAAACTCAAATATCTGTTATTACTTTCTAACTTCAGTCTTTAATGATTTGCCACAAATTTGCCAGAAAGCCACAATTTTATGAAAAATCAACCAAAAATATAAGGCAAAAATCTGGACATTCTGTGAAAATCTGTACAGTTGAAAAGTATGCTCTCACATAGGATACCATGCTCCGATAAATTTTCTGTCATCACATGCAAAATGTTACTATGAAGACCATGATGACAAACAGAACACAGCCTGTTTGTTCATCCACATAGCTGTCCCATATCAGGAAAGGCTCTGAAAGCTTCACATACCCTTTTCCAAGTAGATGCCTTGATTAGCAACATGGGCTCTCAGTTGGCTTTTGCATGTGTTATGCCATCTGTTCCAGAGTTGGTGGTATGTCACTAGGGAAATGACAAGAGGGGGATTAGTAGCACTGCTGTAGTGCCACAATATAATGTACAATGTCCACTGACATAGATGTCCAGTCTTGCTGTAACAATCAGCACACTGGTGATAAGCCATCATAGGTGACACTTTCACAACACTTCATGCATCCTGCCCTTCAACAGATTACTTGTGGATATCTGCATGATATTGCTTTGAGGCCTACTGCAGTGCCCCCCTGCCACATATCCTAGACATGTCATACTGTACAGTTATGTACCCAAAACACGTGCCTGTGTTCCCACATCATGTCACACAACAACCAGTGTGCTGTCTAGTTGCTTGACAGGCATAGTACGCTTGCGAGGCCAATGTAATGTCAGCAAAATTGAACAAGTCCTCTATGCATGCACGGGCATCCATATTTTCACTGCAAGGTATGCCTACAAACACTGTATATCAGGCTATCAACCCCAAGGATGTGTCAGCATGACCCTACCTTTGCAAGATTTGCTGCTGAGATGTTGGTAGTGTCCCCACCCCTCTACTCTTATGACACACAAACACAATGTGTGACAGATATTACTGCATTTCAAGCTTTACTACCATGGTGTCTCCAACAGCAGTCATTACATATGACAATGAGCAGTATGCTAACATTCACAGCTAACACCCTGCACCACCTACACCAACATCACACACACACCTGCATGTGTGCAGCTCCTTATCAGATACATTGCCAAACAGGCACCTCAGAACATCCTGTCTCTGGAGTGCATAGTACATATACTACTGCATGCACCACTCTCTCACCGGTCAAACACTCGAGTCAAAACACAAAAATCACACCTCTTAGTCAGAGGTAATTACATTGTGAGACACACTGATGTCTGTGTCAAGTGACTACATATGGGAAAGATCACAGATAGCTGTCTGTGGGTTGACACAATAGGCCTTACCACACATTGCTGCAGATCAAGGGATATCAGTTAACATAATGTTGACATCACAGTTCCTGCAGGTGTGTATGATTATGAACATACGTCACCGGCCTGTATGCAGACACACGTCTGTGCTTAGCCAGTCTGTGTCTCTCACTGGCATATGCATAGCTTTCGGCTGCAGTTGACCCTCACCTAGGATGATGGCGCCATACACACGGAAATTGATGGAAGTCAATAATTGCCTTAGCTGTGGTGTCATTGTCAGGGGATCTACTACATGCCTGTCTGGAATACCTTGCTCACCAGTGATGGTGTTCATCTCTCACCCCTGAGATTTGGAGCACCAGCCATGGCTACTGATATCCCCACAATGTATCTTAGATGCACTGCTCAGGGAAAAGTTGGCAATGAGAACACCATCTTTATACAACATCATAGTTATTCTGCTACACTGTGGGTATGGCAACACTGAACCTCACTCTGTGGAATGTGCCCCCACCCTGGATTATACAGACATGTGTTCAGTCAAGGACATCTGGTTCAAGGCTGTGGACAGCATCACAGCCATACGAGACTACATGTCCGTCCACATCTTCAAACCTCAAAATGACAGTGTTCAATGTAATGCAGGTGGTGTATACATACTCATTAAGGATAGATACACATCCAGATTCTGTGAAACACTGTGATTTCTCGGAGACACTGCATGTGTCCTTCAGTACTGGAAGGGCACATAATCAAGCAATAGCCAGCTACAGGAACAGATCCATGAGTCCAGACACCCATTGCGTGCATTTATGTCTATCAAAATATATCATTACACCATGGTGTGGGGTGGCATTAAGTGACCACCAGATGTGTTGCTTAGTCATGCAGCAACTAACTTGCCCAAAGGTTAGTAAACATCCTTAACTACAGTGCCCTGGAGCAATGTCATGACATCTCCCCAAGGGGAACCAATGTATTGCATCATGTGTTTGTCAATATGGGTGGCAACTGAATGTGCCAAAAAAAAACAAAATAAAGACTATAAGGTAAAGGACCAGGTGAGAAGGCAAGAAATGTGGAAAAAGCATAAATATAGTTGCAAGCACAGAAAACTTTTGGAAGAACCTCATGTTGATCAGGAATGGTTAAGGAGAGGCAAATTCAAACCAAGAGATGAAAGGTTAATATTGGCAGCCCAAGACAGTGGGCTATGTACATGCTGGTTTACAAAGTCCATTGAACATGTGGGAGAAACAGACAAATGTAGGTTTGTAAAACCGAATTGGAAACAGTTGCACACCTTATTGCAGGTTGTGACATACTAATGGAAGAACGACTGTATATGGAAAGGCATAATAATGTGGCAAGATTGTTGCAATGGGGATTGTGCAAACATTATGGTATTGAAGTGTCTGAAAAGCACTGGAAACATGAGCCACAAAGCATTATAGAAAATGATGAAGTTTATATTACATGGGACCACCCATTACCAACAGTTCAAAAGATAGATGCTAGAAAACCGGATATAGTGGTTCAAGTAAAGAAGACAAGAGTAGCATTGATCATTGAAATTGCCACACCCAGTGACTACAGTGTCATACATACAGAGAGACAGAAAGTCATAAAATATCAGGATCTGCAGGCAGAAATGAGAGCAATGTGGAAGAAAGATACCCAGACAGTTCCACTAGTAGTAGGAGCAACGGGTCTTATAAAAAAGAATCTACAATCATATTTAGATATGTTACCATTCCATGTAACTCTGTACGAATTGCAGAATGAGTAATTACTGGGCACATTGCGGGTGCTCTGAAAGAGCACTTTTGGCTGACATCAAAGATTGAAACAATACTAATTTCATGAACTTTAATCGTACTTTGACTTTGGAATGGGATCCATTCCCGTCATGGTATTAGAAACACAAAAGACTTGGAGAAATTAAAACCGTGAACGCTGCATCCCCCCAATGTGAGGTCCTCCCTGGTGGGATCAGACCACATATCAATTTCATTAAAACTACCAGCAGTAACCCCCTGCAGACAATACAGGCATATATTTCAACAAAGCCATTTATTACCTCCTGTGGGATGGTTTCCATAGCTTGACTGCAACTCCCCTCTCTGATGGAACAGGCAAGTATGCAGAGCTCTACACCCATGTATTATACCAGCACCATTACAACTTGGCTGTACCTGACAGGAGGAATACAGGCTCCTCATGGCAAAGCAAATCTGCATGGTGGATAAATGCCATTATCAGGCTGTACAATAAGAGCTGGGCATTGCTGTGTGACAGTTGAGGTGAGGGTGCCCCCCCAAAATGGAGGCACAACCTCCTCAGCTAAAACAACCACATACTGTTTTTATGATGTTGTGTAGGCACAGTAAGTGACAAAATTAGTCATGGACACAAAGCAGAACCACAACGCACAGTGTAGTTACATGTGTAACCTCAAAGGACAGGCCCAGATTGTCGGTTAGCACATACATAATGAAGCCACATAGAATGGGTTTGTACTAATTGATAACCTGTAGTTGCACATGTTCTGCATCAACTTCACTCCCATGTACTCATGACATTTGACACATGACATTCCTACAACCTCTCCCATAACTTCCATATCTACAGAGCAGGTTGTAAATGGCCTTGAGGATACACAGCATCTATTGGACATGCTAACATCCAGGCTTCATCCTACATGGGATCTGTCATGAATTACTAACACCATTGGGAACAACTTGCAATCATACTGAAACCACTGGCTGGACCCCAGCTGATTGGACAACACCAACTGTTATACCCTTGCTCAGAGGTGGTGCATGCACTGACCACCAGAATTATAGACCTCTTTGCCTGAGTAGCTATATCTGTATGACTGTAGGGGCAATCATAATGTAGGTGATCAGGACACATATATGTAATCTACACACAGATGACTGTACACAGTTTGGATGACTGACAGGGGGATCATGACTGTTAAATGTGGTGGACATTTCCGTGGCAGTCACCAAAGACCTGGGTGAGGGAACATCAGGGCATACAACCCCCTGGACTGAGCCAAGTCATCTGACTATATCCCCACTCAGGCATCATTTACAAAGCACCCACTTAGGCATCCATCGTACTATCATTTTAGGGATCACTTAGTGGCCCATTGATGGAATACAAACTTAACATACAGACATCCACCTCCAATAGCTGATCTGCAAGCAGCAGCATTCAATGGGCTCAGTCCTGGGAACTCTACTGCTTGGAATCCATTTAACAATGATACAAGTGAATACTGACTGTCTGTGGCTAACAATTTTGGCTGATACCTGCAAACTGTGAGCACTCATGCAGTCTGTGAGTTATGTCAATATCCTACAAGAGGGTATTGATGAACAAATGCCTGTTGACATAGTAATGGTCATAAACTCCATGCAAATATATATGCAGTATAATTTCCATCACTAACTCCTATGTACCTGGTAAGTAGCACATCAGTCACAACATGTGATGTACATACTCAGGGGTGAAAAAACTGGACACCCAGATCTGGCCACACAGGTTTACACCTAATGTGCCTGAGATCACCATGTCTCCCCAGTGGTATGATGGGAATCATATGTCATGGCTGAGGGCACAGTCACACATAATTGACATATCATAACCTCCATATATACTTCCCTCAGCATGCCAATATTTGAGTGCAATGGCCATTTGGTAATGGACCTTTCCAAGCAGTACTGGTATTTGCACACAACAGTATGGTCCCTCACAAGGGAACTTCACGTCTTCAGCATGTGTTCAATGGGGATCATCTGAAATGATTGTCCTTGTAGCCTGTGGCATATAGACTACTCAGAGGTGATGTCTGCCTTGCATATGAGGCTATGTGTGACAGTGCTTGATTGTACATGCTGCATATCTGTAGGTGGCATAGCAGATGGATTAATCACCCTAAGGGCATTAACTTAGTATATGATGTTAGCAATACATGCTGGTGGAAGAGATATGTCTAGCAGACTTTAACCAACCTTTGAAACAGAACCCTGGCTAATGGCAGGCAGAGCACCTCAGCATGTCATCTGTATGATTGGATGGGTAACCATCATTTCACCACAGGACTTCTGCCTGTGTCCCTCTTGGACTGGGGCAATATGTGTGATCATATAAATAAGGCTATACAGTTGTCTACGATTGTGATCGCTATATGGCCATTATGCTAGTGAAGTTCAAACATTCTGTGGTTCCATAAGCTAATAAAAATTGCTCTAACAGCCACACACACACAAATATGGCTACATTGAGGATAGCACCACTTCCAATTACTGTTTATAGGATACAACACGGCATACACATAGTGCAAGTTGGCTGTATGTAGATTAGAGCACTTACCTAGGTAATGGTACACACTGCAGATCACAGTATGTGATGCACGCAACCCACCTCATGTCTGATAGTACTATCAGTGTAGGACATATTATACTCAATCACATCAGCGGGCTTAGTTGTGGTCAGGTATTTGGAGGGCCACATCACCGGCTATAAATAACATTCTGCAAAACCCTACCCCTTTCTAAGTTACTGAGGGGATCATATTTATACCATATGGACATACACACATGCACCAAGTGGCCTGTAATGAGATTAGAACCACTAGCTATCAAGTCTTACACACTATAAATCACAATACTTATCACATGCACTATGGCTTAAGTCAGATGCTACACTGACAACTGGTAGTCTTATGGTAGATGACATAATCAGGCCTCGTAGAGTAGAGCAGTCTGGAAGCCAGCAGCAACTTACAGGGCCAAAAAGTGCATACCCATTGTAGTTTGACAGCCACTGAGGGTTTCTAAGTTGTTTGGCAGGGGGATGCACACACACACACACACACACACACACACACACACACACACACACACACACACACACACACACACACACACACACACACACACAGTGGCCTGCAGTGAGATTAGAACCCCTACCTCGCTAGTTTTACACAATATAGATCACAGTAGTTATCACATGTGCCATGGTGGATGACTGTTTTATATGTGATTGCAGGCAAACTACTTGTGGATTACACAAACTAGGCTTGTGTTGAACAGCATCTGTGGCCTGCAGAGTGATATTGCTTTATACTGTTATCTGCATGTATTATCCTAGCAGTGAGCTAACTGTTGTTATCCTAGCTATTTATCTGCAGTTACCAGCATGGCCATATGTGGCTGTTTGCACTCGGATGGGCAAGCCTGTGGGCAGAAACAATGTGCCCTGTCCATGTGTGCATAGAGAACATTATACATTATACCACCTGCTCACCTGTTGCTGTCTATGTGGTGACATCCAGCAGGCACAAATGAATGTAGGTAAGTGCATTATGTACTGTTGAGCCCTTACTTTGGATCCTTGGAGCAACATTATAGATATGTGATAGAGTAGCTTTACTCACCAGTATTAGGGTATGTAGGACAATACAGACATCCACACACATATTTCTGTATATAACAGGGATGTATATATAAATGTAGCTGTGTGTGTATGATATGCATATGTGTTACGTAGATATATGGGAAGAGACTGAAGTGTATGTTTTTATATACGTATATAGTTTTATATATATATATATATATATATATATATATATATATATATATATATATATATATATTTGAAAATACATATAGATAGATTATGTATGCGAGACAGAGATAGTGATAGACGGATATGTATACACATATGTATGTATGTATGTATGTATAGACATATGTATAGATAACAGGTAATTTTGGTCAAGGGGCAACAGGATTGTGTTCAGTTTAACTAAGTGTATGGGCATGCCCAGTGGGACTGTCAGTACTTATAAAGGGACTCCAGGCCACACCTACCTGCACTCCAGTCCAGGATTTTGTGTGATACAGACACTGACATCTGTCCCTGTTTCTGCTGTACTTCACTTCACTCAAAATGTCCATGGCATCCCTCAGCTGTCTGATGTCATCAATATGTGACAGAGGTTCATAATGTTACACCACACACAAACTGACAGTCTATGAAAACACCAAAGTAATAATAACTCAGATGCAAAAGATGTGGATACTTCCAAATTTGGACCATCAACAGCATCACCCATACTAACTTCCCTAGTCCAGTGAGCCACACAAGCTGCCAGTCATTATTCCTGATTTAAGTGAGACATACAATGTGTGATTGATTTCTATGTTACTGTCCTGAGTTTGCCTGGTCTGCTGATATACCCTTGATGACCTACTGTTAAAGCGGTTATAAGGGAAAACTGCTTTGTTGGATGTGGGTGAACAACACCACATGTTCTGCTAGGATACACAGTAGTCCAACTATCAAGTGACCTCACTGTTTAACATCTCCGTTGACTGATGTAGTGCATATTCCAACCATAAGGCCTGGTGAATATTAAGGAACACATACTAGTGGAGTGGGTAACTGTAGTCCAATGTGGATATTACTTGTGTCCAAATAGCTCACTATATTTCCTTACATAAATCCAGCAGATCCATGCATACAATACCATATTATAGTAATCTTTACAAGCAGTGTGTAGGTTAGGGACTTACCTTGTGAATGCAGTAGTTGACAGAACTGTAGCTCAGGGCTGACCTTGTCTGATGCAAGCAGTACACAGCTAATACATGGATAAGTGTAGGTTGTGTGGGTTGCCTGGAATCAATTTTACTATACGTATGTGAATAGGAGTAAGGTGGCAGTCCCTAGGGCCTTAGGTTGTCAGTGAATGTGCTATGCATTGTCTGTTAGTCAAAGCCAGGGAGGTACTAGGTACACCTATGTTTGCCTACTTGGAAGGGGGACCTCCTCCGAGTCCTCCTGTGACTATGGCTGTGTTGACCTAGGCACTGGTGGGGGCTGTGTATCCCTTCCCTTTATTAATCCTGCTGTAGCTGTTTCTGCAGGATCATATTGTGTAGCATAGCACATACTGTAAACATCTGTGCACATGTGCTGGCAAGTACTGCAGGACTCCACCAGATATATCGAGGCACCGGAACTGTGACTTCAGAAGCCCAAACATATGGTCTGTGATGTTCTTAGTTTGTGTGTGTGCCTCATTATGGCATTCTTGCATGGGTGTGTGTGGATTTCAGATGGGTGTCATCATCCAGGGTTTCAGGGCATAGCCAGCATCCCCCAGTAAACAGCTGTGTGGGATATCCCCATAGCAAACATCTGGTACATCTGTGATGCATGCCAGATATGGGAGTCATGATAACTTGCAAGGCTGCCAGCACACACATTCATGATAATCCCTTGGGCATTACACATGACCTGGCAGTTGATGGAGTGGTACCCCTTGCAGATGATGTAGATTCTACCCTCCTCACACGAGTGCAGTCTATGGCACCCAGTACTTCAGGGTAGTGTGCTACATGGTAGAAGTGTGGAATATTGGTGGCCATCATCTCAGTGGTGAGGGGAAAAGAAATGTGCTCACTGGCATGTGGTAGCATGGCATCCAGAAACTGGTGGAGTACCCTGGATGCTGATGCCTGTGAGACCCCCATCATGTACCCAGTTGGTCTTTGCAAAGTACCTGTAGCTAGTATCCTAAGGGCTACACATATCTTTGTTTCCACTGGGATGGGTTCCCTTCTGTTGGCTCTGGGTCTGAGGTGAGGGTGGCAGAGCTCAGTGAGTTTTTGTAATATGTCTCTGTCCACCCTGTAGTGCTCTACAATCTCCAGCTCATGTAGCTCCTGGAAGGTTACCCTGGGCCTGAACATGATTCTCCTTCTCTTTCTAGGCCTATTGTTAGTAGCAGCAGCAGCACAGACTTCAGCATCTGGCACATGCAAATGTAGCAGACCTGCAGCAGCCCCTAGCATTATTGCAGTTAAAATTCCCTAGTCTGTACTCTAGTGGTCCAGAATATTGGGGAAAAATCAGAATGCAGGGTGTATGCATATTTTATAGAGGTCTGCTGTAGGTGCAGAATGTGTGATTGGGTAACTATGATGCATTCCACCTGACTACAATATAACTAGCATCATTTAATGGTCCTGTTTTGGCTTAAATAAGGGTAAAAACTAATTAAATACATATTTTAAACATGCTCGGTGTGGCAGCATACTGCTCAAATGTGCGCGCAGAAGGTAGAAGTTTGTGGAAACCCCACCCCCCCCAAAGGGACACACTCAGCTAGGTGGCATGCAGTGCAAACATGCACCTAAGCTGAAATGAGCTTAGAAGTCAATAGACCCCCCCCCCCCCAGTGTCAGCTACATTCTGGACAGCAACATGGGTCTCAGCCTACATGAAGTGGATATGCAGACATGATTACTCCTTTCTTTTCTTCAGTAACTCCACCTCATTTGCATAGGTATCTGTGCTCACAGCCCGGAAATTACATGCTTTGGAACCCAACCATGTTAGCAATAACACCAATGAACTATTGTAGAGACTCCACTTACAGTCCTATAATACATTTCTGTCAGATAATAATTAATTTGTTTTTTCCCAGTTTTTTTTTTTTTGCATAAAGCATGTTTGCTCACTGTGGTGCACTGTGCAAACATGCCAAGATTATTAAAAAAATGTAATTAATTTATTTCCTTTAATTTTCCCGACATACAGGATAATAGTTTCACTCATATGTGTAAGTGGTATGACATTTCTGTCCATACATCTCCATTTTTACAACCCTTTTATCTGTCTGCACTCCTGTACATGGAATTTTTCCACATACACTACAGACACTGGGCCGGATTCACGAAATGGCAAAATTACATGCAGGAACAGTGTAGCAACTTCTGCATGCAATATGGCCGCCATGTGATCCAGAATAGGGCCTTTTTCGCGTGCATGGGTAGCCCTATAGTTCCTGCATGGAATTCCATTAAGTATGCAAATCACCTCATTTGCTGGTGAAAACAAGTTTGCGATCCAGCGAACTGAACAGATTCCGTATAGGAACAGTGTCAGTGCAAAAATGTATTTGGCTAGTAGCCGAATACATTTTTGATCTTACAAAATGGAAGCATGAAAGCTCATGAAAAGCATGTATTATGTAGAACAAACAAGCCAATGGCCAAATATAAGGCTAATGGCATTAAAATCCACATAATTATTATAAAAATAAAACTTTTTTTTGGCCGATCAAGGCCATTTAATCTAAGGGCAGTGGTGCGCAAACACAGGGGTGCTGGAAAAAAAAAAAAAAAGGGAAACTGCCATTTAACATAACTATGTATTCTGTCATTATAGTCAGTGATAGGCAGAATGTAAACAAGACAAGGGAGCACTGGTTGTCAAGGGGAAAGGGTGTGCTTGGGAATTGTAACTATGGACCGGCACACTGGGGTATGAAAATGAAGGGACCTGTACTGAATCACAGATTTCTACCTACTGGAAGCCTGCACCTAATCATGTAGGTGCAATAAAAGGGATTCATGTAGACAGGACAAGAGGATGACTTCAGTAGGGGTGTGTGTCATGCTTGGTGTAAACTTATTGGAGCCCTGCGGCCCGTGTTTGCTCTTAGCTAAGCAGTGCTCAGGAAGGGGGTGTGTGTCACATTGTTTAGCACTGTTTTCCCTCCTTAAATGGGTGTGCATGCCACGCACTGAGTTTTAAACAAAAAAAAGGGAAATCAGGAAATAGCAGCTCATTTCACATGTGAGCACTGCGTATGAGTAGCACTCCTTGGATCTTAAATGAGAAGGCAATGGGAAGGGAAAACAGCAGTAGGAAGGCAATCAAGGAGAACTAGCATAGCTGGCAGGTGAAATGTATCAGAATCAACCAATTACACAGGCAGCAGCCCAGCCCAGCACAATACTATGAACTATGCAAACCCCATTCACTCTTGTTTTTCTCACAGCTCTACACCACCGGTGTTCACAGACGGGGAAATTTTACCTGACAAAATTAACAAAATGATAGGGGCTGCTGTCGCTCTCATACATAAATATGTGCAAGAGGCTGAGGGTGGTGAGGCTGTGAATGCTAATGGCCCACAGTGAGGAGGTGGAGTAGAGTGTACAGACCCAGGGTAACCTACCAGGGAATACATGAGCTGGAGATATTGGAGTACTATAGGGTGGACAGGGACATTCTACAACAAATTGTTGAGCTGTGCTGGCCCCACCTCACACAAAGAACCAACAGAGGGGAATCCATCCCACTGGATACCAAGGTATGTGTAGGCTTAAGAATACTAGCCACAGGTACCTTCCAAAGGACAACTGGGGATATCATTGGGATCTCACAGGCATCAGCATCCAGGGTACTCCACCAGTTCCTGGATGCCATGTCAGCACATGCCGGTGAGCACATATATTTCCCCATCACCTGTGAGGCGTTGACCAGCATTATGCATCTCTTCCACCAAATAGCAGAATACCCTGAGGTAGTGGGTGCTATAGACTGCACACACATACACGTCAAAGCACCACCCGATGAGTGGGTAGGGTCTACATAAACCGCAAGGGCTTCCCCTCCATCAACTGCCAGGTCGTGTGCGATGCCCAGGGCATTATCTTAAATATGTGTGCTGGCAGCCCTGGAAGCTATCATGACTCCCACATCTGGCATATGACACAGCTGTACAAGTAATTTGCCAGTGGGGACATCCCATATGGCCACCTAGTGGGGGATGCTGGCTCAGCACTGGAGCCATTGCTGATGACACCCCTCAGAAATGCACACACACCTGAACAAGAACTCCATAATGAGGCGCATGCACAAACCAGAGTCTTAACGGAGCATGTTTTTTTTGGATGCTCAAGTCATGGTTCCACTGCCTGGACATATCCAGTGGAGCCTTGCAGTACTCTCCAGTTACATGTACACAAATGTTCATAGTATGTGCCATGCTACACAACAGCTGCAGAAGGAACAGCACAGGGGAAGGCCACAAAGGCCCCCATCATTGCCAAGGGCAGCACAGGTACAGAGGGACTCAGAGGAGGAACCACCTGAGCCAGCCCATGTAGGCAGAAGGAGGAATGCCCAGTATGCCCAGGCCTTGGCAAAGAGGCAACGCATAGCACATACACTGACATGGTAAGGACCGAGGGAATGACACCTCTCTCTGACTTGCACATACAGTAAAAGGGATGCCAAACATGACACTGCCTATGCTTTACCATTTATAGGGAGTGTACTATGTGCATCCAACATAGTCAGCCCTCCAGCACCATCCTCAGTACTGGCCCAGCCACAAGGTAGGTCACTCTTCCTATCAATTACTGAATGTAGTAGTATGTTCTGCTAGTTGTATCTATAGTATGGATGCAAGCATGCAAGGGAATCGGGTGGCTGAATGGGATGGCAGCAGATAGTGGACACCTATATGGGCAGCATGAAATCCATAATAAATGCTGGTGTAAACACACTAGGCAGTACTAGACAAGGTGACAAATTCCACTGCAGTACATGTGGTGGCCCAAATGTGTGTCCATAGGACACACACATGCATGTCAGTGCGGCTCACATACCCACCACCAGCCTTGGCCAGCAGGACAGGTGTAGATGACCATAAAGAAAGGCTGGGCTAAGGCCTCCAATTGATGGCAATGGTGAACAGCCCCCATCCAGACCTACACAGATAGACTGCAACAGGTCTGGCAGTTGTATGTTAGTTCTGAAGGGTAAGAAGTCTGAAATTGAAATGTAGGTCAATAAAACCTAAGCTCTGTACCCCATTGATATGCCTCCAGACTGCATGATAGGTCAGAATACAAAATGATGTGGAAGTCAGCAGAGTACCTGACATACCAGGACAGTCATTGCACAGTTTAAAGTTGTCAGGTGTGCCCCCCACAATCCTATGTAGGAATGCAGTAACATGTAAGTGTGAGGAGTAGTATCAGTGGAGCACAAATTACCCGAGCTGGCCCAATCTACAGGATAGATTGTTGCATGTGTAGAATATGCATGGGTCTGTGTGTTAGGTTGTTCTGTGTTCAATATTGTCTGGAAGTGGTTAGCATGTAGGCATGGAGGGTTGCGTCTTGGTGGCCTATGGCCAGTACTGTGGTTGACAGAGCCATGTTCTGACAACTGCAGTGCCAAACACAATGCTTCTCAGTTTCTCAGCAATACCCATGTCAGCAGTCGTCCATACTCACTGTCCAGATATCAATATCTGTCATCGCCTGAAAGATGGACATGCCATGAATGTGGGCCCATACATACACAGAGGTGGAAGTACCCAAGACAGAGTGCATAAAATTTAACTGTCAGCTGCACACAACATTGGAATTGTACAGACAGGTAAGCAGCACATTAGTTGTCCGTGTAGTATGGAATACTGATGTAGTCTGTCCAATTACTGGTAGACCACAAAAGGCACAGTTATGAAGTAATGAGAGACTGCCTATGTAACCACACAAGGCAGCATAAGGGGAATGTTCCAGGTATATCTGTGAGTCAGCTGCAAGTAGCTTCCATATCACTCCTGCACTCAGCTCACCCCACCATCAGCCACAGGTTTATCACAGGTCATATCCTTGCTTTTGGGAAAGAGTACAGTATGACTCCACTTCTGTATGGGAATACCCACAGAATGCAGCATGCTGAAGAGCTGTCCTATGCAGGTGTGTACTTAGCTGTAAGCAGCACCCTGCCTGCATCCACACCAATGGATCAATATGGACAGGAACTATTGCCATTAACATCTCGCACACTTACCCTGTCACCCCAGGGGAATCCACTAGATCACAGCCTGGGAATGTAGGAGTGACAGAATGCAGTGGCCTGCTACAGTTAGCCTGCATAACTACCAAATGGTCTATAGTCCTCTGTCAAAAGCTTGTGCCTCACCCATAGTGCCAATGTATGGTATCTCATGAGATCACAACTAACAACCCAACATAGTCAACAGAACACAAATGAAAGGCCATGTTGACAAATCCCAGTAGCACCCTCCCATGTCCCACTACATGAACTGTGGACCAATCCATAAATACTGCTGGGATGAAGGGTCAGCTATAGGGATACTTCTCAGATATCACTCATATAATGTTAGGAAGAGGATAGAATAACAGAGTGGGGGGTGTAGATGCATGAATATCATGGAGTGTGTGAAGTCTGAAACTCTGATGTGTGCCCATACTACCCTTGCCTGCAAACCCAGTAATGGGTGGCTACAAACCTGCTTGTAAACCACAATGTGACGTGACCAGATATATGAGCCCTGCCTCTGGGTAACCTGGGTAAATCTGTTCAGCTGAGAGGTATGGCCACAGCAGGATATGGCCAGTCTGTTAAGTCGATATATGTACAAGAAGGGGATCCTCAGACACCCTAGTACCAAGGTGCTGGACCATTTAACAGACCCATCAGCAAGTGTCTGTAGCTACCCCACCAGGAGTGTGCAAGAATGTGTAGGCTGTGGACCACAATACTGGACTCAGCTTCATTCATCTTGTATTTCCCAGTAAATAACTATAAGCAAATAATTATATCTGTCAGTAGTTGATAACATAATACATCACAGTGTAAAACAGTACATATATCTGAATATCTCTGCTAACACCAACCATGTAACACAAGCAGCACAGACAGCAATAGTTACAGTATCCCCCTATCTGTCACTCGTTGTAACTCCATATTGTCAACCTAGCTACAGATATCCTGCAGAAACAGGTTGCTAGCTGTATGTGTAGAACACCAAACCCTGGACTGGAGTACAACCCTATCTGGAATGGATTCACACACTCAGTACAGAAGGTCATACTGGGCATGCTCCTACACTTAGAGAAATGAAGCCCATGTCTGACAACACAGTGGACTATACATATTTGTCATTCGCAGATGTCTGTGCACACACACCAAATAGTACACCATTCATGCTTCACACACACATTGTATAGGAATACTTACACATATCCAAGGCCAACACACTATAATATGTCAAACGCACACATACAGAGATGTGGGGAAGAGAGAGAAAGACAGTGGCAGAGAGAATTCCATTATGAGGCCTCTCCCACCCACTACACATCCAATTGGCCAATATCACATGATGTGCTGATGTCAATCACTGTACACATTCCTTTTGGTAGCCCTCAGCCCTATAGTGTTGGTGGTGCTTGTGATAACTGTGTAACACGATAGTACAAATCAGTATTCATGTAGCATTTGTATACTCAGTCCTGTCAAATGTAAAGTTGTGTGTGACTGATTGTGTGTGTGTGTGTGTGTGTGTGTGTGTGTGTGTGTGTGTGTGTGTGTGTGTGTGTGTGTGTGTGTGTGCACGCGCGCGCGCGTGTGTGTGTGTGTGTGTGTGTGTGTGTGTGTGTGTGTGTGTGTGTGTGTGTGTGTGTGTGTTTCCAGAGGAATGATTTATGGCCCATTCACACACACTTCACTTCCCATTGTCCATTTCTGTTTATGTCAGTCATCTTGAAATAAACCATCAGCCAATCTCAACCCTATAAGCTCTGTGGCATTTGTGATAACTGTGTAATATTATAGTATGGCAAACTAGTTAGGAAGGAGTTCTAATCCTGATCCTGGCAACTGTGATTGTGTGCGTGTGTAGAAATGAATGATTTTGAGACCATTCACCCACTACACGTGCCATTGGCCTACTTAAGCACACCTGCTGATGTCAGTCACCTTGAAATAACCCTTTGGCCAAGTCTCAGCCCTATAAGCTCTGTGGTGCTTGTGATAAATGTGTAATACTGTAGTGTAGCAAACTAGTTAGGTAGTACTTCTAATCCTGGTCATGACAACTGTGTGTGTGGAGATGAATGATTTGGAGGCCATTCACACCACTACACCTGCCATTTGCCTACTTTAGCATACCTGCTGATGTCAGTCACCTTGAAATAACCCTTTAGCTAAGTCTCCACCCTATAAGCTCTGTGGCACTCATGATAAGTGTGCAATACTATAGTATTACAAGCTAGTTAGGTAGGAGTTCTAATCCTAATCCGCAACTGTGATGTGTGTGTTTATGTGTGAGAGTGTGTGTGTCTTTGTTGACACCTGATTTTGTGGCCATTCACACATCCTACACTTCCTTCTCCCCTCCTTTAGCAGTGCAGCTGATGTCACTCACCTTCAAAGATACCTTTGGACAGCTCTTTAACATATAAGATCTGTGCTGCTTGTGATAACTGTGTAATACCATAGTGTAGCAAATTAGTTAGGTAGGAGTTTTAATCCTGGTCCTGGCAACTGTGAAAATGTGAGAGTGTGTGTCTTTGTTGACACCTGATTTTGTGGTCATTCACACTTCCCTCTCTCTTCCTTTAGCACTGCAGCTGATTTCAATCACCTTCAAATATACCTTTGGACAGCTCTTCAACATATAAGCTCTGTGGTGCCTGCAATAACTGCATAACACTGTGGTACCAATACCATAACTAGGTAGGGGGTTGAAACAGAGCACTGGTGTGTCTATGTGTGTGTGTGTGTGTGTGTGTGTGTGTGTGTGTGTGTGTGTGTGTGTGTGTGTGTGTGTGTGTGTGTGTGTCAGCAGTATCCTGTGTGGGTGTTTGTCTGATTGTGTAATAACAGGATCCACTGCAGGGTGGGTTTTGCTGCATTTTCATATTGAGGACCCATATGTCCCAATGTCACATTACAAGGCCAACAGTTGTCAAACACCGTAGAAGTTGTAGACAATCCATAAATGTATATACAGGCAACCATTATAATACCCAGAGATCTCTCTCCACCCACAGATCATACACAAATATGCTTGGCTCTTTCTGTTATCCTTTCTTTCTTTCCATGTCCCCCCCCTGGTAGATGTGGAAAAATGCATCTGTTTTTCATAGGCAGGAGCTTGACATTGGTAGGTAATGCTCATGATCAGCTGATGGCCTGTGCATGAATTGGAGTCCTCCACATGCTAATTGCATGTGGAACAGCTGTGGAGTCATTCCTATAGCCAATTTTATGGAGACACACTCCTATAAGTAAGCAATGCAAGTGGGTGTTGGCCCTTCTCCTTCACTGTGAGCAGGCTTCATGTTGGTGTGTGACAAACAGCATCACAGAGGGTAGTTGGAAATACCTCTTATAACAAACACTGTGAAGACAGGCCAACAAGCTGGAGGGAGATATTCCAAACATGGGGACAGAATGTAAATATTGCTGTTCTACATTTGAAGTAATGTTGGTTTAACAGGGTTTGTGTGGATATGGCTGTTTTGCATGACTTAACATCTGGCATGACAGTGTTATGTGGTTGAGAAAATTCTCACCTGTAGAGCTATCTGCAGACTGGCCAGAGTTTGGAGTCTTAGATTTGGTGTGTCACTCACACATTTTCTGTCTTTATAAATGCAGTAGCATACTCTGATGATTGTAGTCAGTAAATGGTAACATTCATGTGTGTTACTGACTTCATATCCCTCAGAGAAGATATGTCACAAGAAACCCTGCTATACCAGCATTTTTCTCAGTTTATAACTGCAACATGTCAATTTTGGCACTGTGTTTCTGCCTCTGACCCCCAAGTCTTTCACCCTTTGTTCATAAGTCATGCAGTACATTACACCATTATTCACTGACATAATTTCTGATATCAAGCCAGTTATATATCAGACTGCCAGACATGTAATGTATAGGAGGTCTAATATCTGAGGACAAATTCTGGGCATTCTGTTGTAGTCTGTATAGTAGTGAGGTCTGTGTACTTATGGTGATTGCTGACAGAGTATCTGTATTATGTAGCCATGTATTGTGATTATGTTATTTGGCCTGTGTACAGACTGGGGTAGATGTCAGTGTTCTTGGTCCTATTCTGTCTGACGTTGCATGCTGCTCCAGTTTCTGATACACTATCAGCCTATATGTTTGTAGGCCAGACTGAGACATATCCCATACTGCAGTCAGGCATCAGACTACGCTGTGAATTGGGTCACTATATGTAGGGTTAGTGTGTGAGTGGCAAGCATGATGATGACTG